>NC_042493.1:97565631-97566271 GCF_005508785.2 Acyrthosiphon pisum
GAATCAGTATGGCATAATAAAAACAATAATAATTATATGGTACAATTGGGAATGAATTATAAAATTGTACACATAATTTTCTTATTTGGCTCTTCATATAAATTATAGATAGGAACTGTATTATGTTATACCTGTATTATATTTTGTGTCTTTGCATCTAGTGTTTACTTTGTATAGGTACTTACAGGGGCGGATCTTGGATATTTTGATAGGGGGGGCACATATAAATTATATAATGATTCTTTGATGATATAATTAATAATACATACTCTTATTTTTAAACAAAATTGGTAATAATAATAATAATGATAATAATAATGTTGATTACATAATATCACATACCATATAATAATAATTTATACATATATGTAGTCATTAATAAGTAAATAAGTAAAAATATTTTTATAGGTTCTCATATTGCCTCATAGGTCGAATTGAAGTTTTCGTTTATGTTTTTTAGCAAACACGATTAGCAGCCGACAATGACGAGCGTACACGCAGTTAATTTTAAAAAATAGAAATAAACCACCCAATATATTAGTATATTTTACCGTATGGACGACGCTGCCTGTCGTCCAAAACTTGAATACATATAAGATGTATAAGCGTCAATAGACAATAAATATAAACGTAAAAATAT
>NC_042493.1:97566371-97566843 GCF_005508785.2 Acyrthosiphon pisum
AACGAACGATTTGGAATAAATATTTTGACTATGCAATTTCGATCATTGTTCAACGGGTGATCATATAAAATCTGAGGGATTTAAATTAAAATTCAAAAGGGGTCCATATAGAAATATTGTATTCAATATGACGTATATATAAGCTAATACTACGGGTTATTAGTGTATTTTGAATTAAATCATAAAAACAAAATCGTTTTGTTGAAAACTTATTTTTCTATGCCACGTAATTAAATAGGTATCGATTATGCGTCGTATGTTTAAATTGCATATGGCGTCTGCGGCGTATATCATTTGAACACTAATTATTATTTACTTAGGTGGCGTATTAGTTTCATTTCAGTTGTTGTTCTTTTATTGCGCGTTAAAAAGAATTTCCTATAGGTTTTATATCAAATATTCAAATCTACTTAGTACCTACCCTTTACTCAAATCGACATATTATAACTTTATTAAACTTTAGACTAGGTAC
>NC_042493.1:97566893-97567898 GCF_005508785.2 Acyrthosiphon pisum
AAGTAAACACTAGATGCAAAGACACAAAATATAATACAGGTATAACATCAATACAGTTCCTATCTATAATTTATATGAAGAGCCAAATAAGAAAATTATGTGTACAATTTTATAATTCATTCCCAATTGTACAATATAATTATTATTGTTTTTATTATGCCATACTGATTCGTAGACACGCTGTTGAGCTATTTCCTGTTACTTCGTCAATTTTGTGGTTTCTTTTATATTTATTTGACAATCTATGTTTATTGTTTATACTTTATAGGTATTTGTTTCGGTGGAAAGCAATTTTTGCGAGCAAATTTTCTAGTACGGGAGTCGTTAAAAACGACGAGACTATTAAAATCGTGAATACCATTTCATAAAAATATTGTTCTGAATATTACCCACGTCTATATCTAAAGTCTATAACTCGGGAGCTACAAGAATGAATGATAACCTACACACAGTGTTCGGAACGTTCACTAAAAAAATGAACTCCTTCACGTTCACGTTCAGTCCTTAAAAAATGAACGCGTTCATTAGGTCGTTCATTTATTTTTTATACATTTTTTTTTATGAATCATTACCTGCTGTAAAGGCTCAGTTAAACAGAGGGTGATTTTTTGTCCGGCAATCAACTTTTCGTCCGGTTAGTATAACGCGTTACCTAATGGATATTGTGATATGATTAATTTGTAATTTATTATTGATACCTATTATAGGTCAATTGTTTTTTAATACTACATAATAGGTATGTCTAATACCTAGACTGACAAACCGTCTCTGCTCAGAATCGTTTTTCTTATACAGTGATATTATATCATTGAATTCAAATTTAATACTATCCATTATACAGTGACCCACTTGTAACCTACTGTACAGCAGAGCAACATCCACTTACCCACCTTTTTAGATTCTGAGCGAACGATGAATGTATTGATTTTACAATGATGTGTGTTTTTTTTTTATTTTATTTTTATTTTTGTGTCTGTCATCACCTTTTAGGACAGTAAAAGTGCT
>NC_042493.1:97569631-97571750 GCF_005508785.2 Acyrthosiphon pisum
ATTAATTTTGAAAATAAAATCGTAAAATTATAAATGATTAAATTACATGGTCATCGTTTTATTATAATACTATATGTTATTATTAAGTAGGTATTAGTTATTTCTTGTTAAGTTATTGATGAGAAACAAAACCAAGGAAGAAAATATCAAAAGATTAAGGTTCTTTTAAAATAGAATTCTTCAACAATATTAATTAGATTATATTTTGTTGTTTCATAAAATGTGGACGCTATTGCTGTTTCCTCCACGTTTCGCATTTTAAATTTCAAAACTCAAGGACGTTACGTTGATTACATCGTAGTATCGTACAGCCAACTCATTTAAAGGGTTGTAATTTGTAAAATGCCATACGGAGAAACAGTCTTTGTAACTTCTCAAGCATATCGGACAATCCAACTTGAGTGGATTTCACAGTTATATAGAGCGCAATATATTCGGCCATATTGCCGACTATACCAAAGAGCCATATAGGACTTTTGGATAAACTGTGTACCCAAAATCTTAATAGTTTTTTTCAAATTTTTTTAGTGCTTTTCGTATAATTTTGATCAAAAATCATCGGTCCCTGTGCACCAGTATATATTTTCAGAAGATAAAAGATTATCGATTAAGCAACATTAATAGCCCTATTAATACTTAATATATGTATATATATAATATGTAACATGTATATATATGTTCTATATGTATATTATATAGTCACAGCCATGTAGGAATATATACAATGTTGCATTTCCGGGCTTTGCAAATGTGTAAAGATTATATTATTAAATTGTTTTAGTTTAGTAGTTTACTATAATATAGTGTTTTATTAACCTTAGTCCTTAGGTAGGGCCGAAAGACTTTAAAAAGAGTATAATAAATTAACATACTTAAATTATAACATCTATACGAGTATATTATTATTTATGACAAATTGATCACTGACGTTATATCGTAGTGCGAATACATAACTGCAAATAATTTTAAACCATACAACATAATATTAATATATTCTTATACATACTAATACAGTACCTACCTATATGCGTTATAATTATTTATGCATAGGTACTTAGAGCGCATCACAAAAATATATTTATTAGTCGACAACTTGTATAATTTCTTAGTCCGTGATTCATAATTGTGATCTATAGGTATAGGCACTCTAAATAAAGTCACCTTCTTGCCCCACGCTTGGGATTTAAATTTCAGACGTTATAGAATATGAACCAACATATCAGGTACCTACCTATTTTTTAAGATCCAAATTAAAATGAAGAACATCAATGCAATGATTTAAATCATATTTGAATATTATACTACGTTTGTATAATAATACATTGTGCTGATCAGTTGTGGCTTATGTACTCAATAAATGCATTTATTCCGGAAACCATTATCATACAATATATTTATTATTTTTAACACCTCTACATTTAAAAAGTGTATAGAAAAAAAATCGTTTTAATGTAATAGAGTCGTGCAATAGTAGAAATCTTTTATTCAAAATAAAAGTTGTTATATTTTTTTTTTCGAGGGAATTCGCCGAATTTACATAATATTGTTTGTACAATTGTGCGAGCAAAGATGTGCACACTGTATACGCAGCGCGACGGTGGCGACGTATAGAAATCGGCGTGTAATCTTCTCTTATAACGAACGATTGGGAATAAATATTTTGACTATGCAATTTCGATCATTGTTCAACGGGTAATCGTATAAAATCTGAGGGATTTAAATTAAATTTCAAAAAGGGTCTATATAGAAATATCGTACTCAATATGACGTATATAAATGCTAATACTACGGGTTAATCGTATTTGAATTAAATCATAAAAACTTATTTTTGTTTTGGTTTTGTCGAAAACTTTTTTTTCTACGCCACGTATAATATCGATTACCTATAGGTACGTAGTATGTTTAAATTGCATATAGCGTCTGCGGCGTATATAATTTGAACACTAGTTATTATTTACTCAGGTGGCGTATTGGTTTCTTTTCAGTTGTTGTTTATTTTATTGTGCGTTAAAAAGATTGAGCGCGTTAAAAAATATTTCCCATAGGTTTTATATTAATTAAACAAATTTACTTAGTATTCTATTTACTCACATCGACATATTATAACTTTATTAAACTT
>NC_042493.1:97572112-97577453 GCF_005508785.2 Acyrthosiphon pisum
CAATATTGAACTATAAACGATTGTTTAGGGTAGGAAAACTTATAAGGAATCTTGTATAAAATGTTGAAATCTTAGATATTATAAATATATCATATTTTATTAATTAAAAGTCTAACTCAAAGTAATTTTCATAGTTTTGATGAATTTTGTTAAAATTTGAACTTCAGCTGTCGTTAATTAAAAAAAGCTGACAATGCGTAATAACTAATTATCTCCGATGTCTGTTAAGTTTGTTTTGTTTATTTCGACACTTTAGAAAACCACTGGGAATTTTTTACTTTTGGCTCCCCCAATGTACCAACTAGATTCACTATACTACCAGAAAAGGCACTGAAGTAGATAATTAAAGATTTTTTACTTCCCAACATATTTTGAAGAACGACGGAAAAAAACACATAATTGTAAAAACTGTACTAAAAGAATGTCTCGTGTAATAGAATACAATTACATAAAGCTGGTGAGTTTATGTAACTCTGCTGTATTACTGTACAGTCAGTTAAAAATGGTTCACTGTATTGGATGGTATATTATAATATAATATCATTATAAATTGTATATACGTAAACGCTTCACAGCGGAGATGGTTTGTCAGCACTCTGCCAAGGATATTTTATATTATATTTATATTATTATCATTAATACGATAGGTCATTTTCCATCCGATAAAATGAATATATTCACTTAGTCAAAAATCGTCTAACAAATTTTAAAAATTTACAAACAGTTTACAATTTTAAAACGTCCATAAATCAGTTCAAATTTAAAATATCCTTCATAACCTTTCATGGTGTGTTAAACACATTTGTCACCCGTTAAACTTTTTTTTTTGTAGTTTGACTCAGTTTGAGTTATATGTTCAAACATTTGTGTATATAGTGTATACCTACATAATATATAATTCAGCCTATGATAATGCTATTAAACAACACTTATTTTACAACATTATTATAACTGTAGAGTGTAGGTAGATAAAAATATGTTTGCTGAATATCTTGTATTTATTATATTTAAGGCAAGGGACTTCATGCACACATCTACCATTACACATAAATATTATTTTCTAGGTTTGTTTATTCAATTGTTTATCGATACATATGTTTGGTTTGCTGAATAACCATTTAATACCAAAGCATAAACTCAGCGCAGTGAATATTATTCATTTGTTGCTGCTACGTCCTACATCGTCCTACAAACATCACCAACAAACATGGTTAAAAATATTAATAATATTTTATCTATATTTTTTATGTTAACTTTTATTGGTTATATATACGCTGCAGGTAGGTACCTACATAAATTATTTTTACTTTACTTCATACATCAAAGATTAATATTAATGGACAATCACAGGACGTAGAAAATGGGCTTGATGTCCTCTTCAAAGCCAAATATTTTACAACCTCATAATTTTTTAATTATTTTTTACTAACCATTAATTATTTTGTATCTAGATACGAATGTCTGTTTGAGTAAGTATTATTATATATTACCTTACAACATACATTACACATATGTCATGTATATGAGTACAAAATCAGTGAGTTCCACTTTATTCATAATGTGATCACTTATCTACCGTATAATTATAATTTATATAAAAGTAAATTGGATAGGTATTTGAGTTTTATGCAAGTATGAAAAATAAATTATGTATGGCTAATTTTTAAATTGTATCGGAATCCTGTATTATAGTTATATTTTTGTTTGTAATTATATTTTTTAAAAATATGTATACCTAGCCATGTACAGTATGTTACTTTTATTAAATTAGTAAGCATATAAATAATGAATCATTGAATAAGGTACAAAGTAGGGAACCGTTCTGAAAACCTGTCAAACTGTCGTTTACGGCATTAAGCGACTTCGACTCCATAATAGTTCTCTGATATTTTCCTAAGGTCTTATTGAACTTTTCAACGATTCATAATAAATAAACATATTTGTATGATGAGATAACATATGCAATTGACCTACTGGTGTTTGATCCTTTGATTAGAGTGTTATATTATAATATTATAATATTATATTAATAAATTATAAATAAAAATATTTTGTGTTATAAGATGTAATATTATTAATTTTATGGTGTATACAAAATACTAATATAAACATTCAATCAAAATTCTATGTATCTACGGTTACTTGTTTAAGAGTTACACCAAAAACCAAAATCGATTATGCGTAAAAATTTCCATTTTTCCTTAAATTTTCTTTTGTTCTACACGGCAATTTTGAAAACTACTAAGAAATTTTTACTTTCAACCCCCAAAGCCCTAAAGTACCAACTAGATTCACTTTCATATTAGAAAAGATACTGTAAAAATAAAAAACACACATCATTGTAAAATCAATACATTTATCGCTCCGCTCATGAGAATCTGCAGATTCTGCAGAATCTAAAATATTGTAAATATTCATTGTTATTTGAAATATCATATAATTACAGGTCAAATGCAAGCTGCTGAATTAGTAGTTTTGGAAAACAGTGAGTATTTAATTTAGATATTTGAATATCAAAACTATTTTTTATAGTATATTAGTATGGCAATCAACGTATTTATGTTTTTTCTTAAGAGGAGGCTACACAGCATTTTGTTGTCTCCGTCTTACAAGTGCATAATATTGCAAATTTACGCTCAGAAGATCAGGTTTAACTCGGTTGCTTTAAAAATTAAAGTTAATCGACCTAATATGAAACTTGATGGCGAGAACATTAACTGTGTTCGTATGTTGGTTTTTTTTATGATTATTCAGTTCTTAAGTTCAAGTGCCCACGAATAATATTTCTAAATTATACAACAAAATAAGTAAAACCGTATACCTATGATATTCGTAAAAAATATATATTATGTATATGAAAAGTAAAAATCACAAACTAATCCATACTGAATATCATAAAGAGGAAATGTTTAGTTGTTTGTAACGAATAAACTCCTAAAAAATAAAGGGTTTAAATCCCTTGTTTGAGAACCTAGGCCTGCGCGATTTTTCTTTGACACAACCGATTATCAATTGTAGGTTCTAATCGATTTTACCAGTTAATCGGATATCCGATTAATCAATCAATTAATTCAATAATTCAACAATCGCACTAAAAATCCGATTAATTTAAATAATTAATTTAAAAATAAATAATTCGGTAATAAATTATGTCCCTAAATTCAGTCCCTAAAATTTTATTGTGTGTACTACGACACATTTTGTGTAGGCACTACGAAATTTAAAAGTGTCTTATTAAATTATATTGCCCCTAATATAATGGATATTGGATAGTCAGATTTAAAATGTTTTATTATTGTATTTATTTATTAATGACTGGTTGTGTACAATGTACACGACAAACAATTTAAAAAAACTTGAACATTATTAATTAAATAACAATTACATAATAATTATATTATATGCGTAGCAAAATAAATAAAAAAAACTGTTAAAACATAAGTAATGGCATATATATATATAAAAAAAAATCATTAATCAATTAATGATTATTTTTTTTTATCGATTGATCGATCTTAATCAATTTAATCGTTTAAATAATCGTTATTTAATTGTTATAACCGCTCAGGCCTATGAGAACCGGATTGGACCTCTTATATAATTGGTTGTAGGTATAACGTTTTAATAATATAATAATAGTATATTTATTTTTGAAATCAACAAACAGATCATAAATATAGTATATATACCTTAATACCTATATCAAAAATAATAAAAAAGATTTTCAACTTTCATATAAGCATAGCTTGTGTAGTTGAAATGTGTACGTATTTAAATCAAAATTCTAACAAGTAGTTTCTGAGTTGTGGAAATGTTTGTATAATTTAGGATAGTGATGTTTAAAAACGGTTTTATAATAATAAACACCATGTTATGTAACATTAGATGAAGTATCTATTCTACTTGGACAACAGTTTACTAATCATTTATATTGATAGGAATTACTAACATATTTAAATCATCTAAGCTTTAGTAGGTAGGTACTAGGTACCTACACAAAGTTTTTCAGCTAAAAAATATTAAGCACTTACTGATTAATCAATAATGAAAAAGAGGAGGGGGCGCTCCTATTTGAAAAAACAGGTTTGCAATGTCACATGATCGGTAAATGGTACAGAGAATTTCAAGTATTTGAAAAAACAGTTTCAAGCGAATTTAATAATTCCAGAAATTATAATTTTATAATAATATTTATCTAGTAAATCAACATATAGAACATAAATATTCCATATAAAAATAATAAAAATGTTTGCATCTCCCCTATTATAAGCATAGCTTGTGTCGGGGAGTTAAAATTGATTTGTGATAATACATATCAAAATAGATTTATATTTAATTATATTATAGTCATATATGAGTAAAACTGTTTTGCGCGGGACAACTTCTATCTTTCTGTGTTTGTAGTAGTGACTCCAAAGTTTCTGAACATATAGGGTGGAAAATTATCTATGCAACAGCGTGCCCATATTTTAGATAACATAAATAAAATAAATGTTATTTGTTTTTTTTTTCATCTGCTTAATAAAATGATTGGATAGTAAAATCAAAAAAAGTACACGGAAAAAAATAACTCAGTGAATTTTAACGAAACAGTTATGTTAAATATTAATCTGTAATGTTAATCATAATTCAGTTAATAGAACAAAAAAGAATGTATAACATACCTAAGTGAATATCAACACAAACAAAAAAAATTTTGTTGATCGTGATTATTCTGATATAACCATATTCGTATTTAAAATAACACATATTATGTATCTGTTACAAAATAAAAAGTAAACATAATAATTGTGTAATCATAGATGAATGGTTATGTAGTAATTACTATTCCTTCTTGTAAGAACTACCAAGTGTGGTGTTAAAACTACCAACCCTCTTAGTGTTCTGGTAACATTTTACATTTTTGTGGTGGAGATGATAAAATACTAGTTAAATGAAAAATCTAGATTATGTTGAATATTATACTCAATAGTTATTGCAAACTTTTGTATACTTTATATGGGAAATGTTAACATTAGTAGTCGCTAGTTGCTTCAACTCAATGTATTGTTAACTTTGTGAGTGATAACGTTGTATTAACTATTGTTTGGTTATATTTACCAAACGAAATGTACTAATAACGATTGCGCGTTAGAAATAACAGTAGGTATTATATTGTCCGTTACCAAGATTTCGTTGTTATCTCTACAATTCTGGTGAAAACCCAGAGTTCTATACGTCCGTCATGCCTTGTGCTGACCACAAAGTCACCACTATTGTAACTACTCTCTGGGGCACTGTGTACTGAGCATACTTATTTTCTCTTTTTACGTTTAACATTTTGACCGTTTATGTTCACACC
>NC_042493.1:97577679-97581007 GCF_005508785.2 Acyrthosiphon pisum
TACGATATAAAAAAAAAATATATTTGTTAAATTAATTATTTGAGATGAGTATAGTTTAAATTAGTAAATAATAGTAAAGTAAAAGTAAAAGGTTATACAGTGTACATTATGATAAAAGTTCAATAAAATTGTTTTTTATAATTTATAAATTAGAAACTAGAAAGACACATTCACTCTTTATGTGATTTACATCCTAATTAAAAAAAAAATAGATTAACTTTTTTTAAACTGAGTTAAGTTAATATTTTTTTCTATATTACCTTTTAAATTATCGAGTTAAATTTATAATTTGTTAACTGTTAACTTTTAACTTATCGATCTTGTATTCTCTTAACTTAACTTAACTCGAGTTAATTATTTTCATTAACTTGCCCACCTTTGATAATAATTGTAACATTAACAAAATAATTTGTAATTACTTCAATTATATAGCTAGTACAAGTTACAAATTGAAAAGTAAAATTTACATTTATTTATGTGTTGTTGCAACACAACGTAATGTCATATCAATAACTATTCTAGTAGTTGTTACTGTAAAGTCTTTTAATATAGCCACTGAACTATTGCTAAAATCACTGTAGATGTATTTTTGTTTCAACCAAACTGCTAGTTATCTACAACAGAGATTATTTGTGGAGACATGAGACAATGATGAGCTACTTTAGTTTAAACTTTAGACATTATTGTTAATCGACCTATTATGAAACTTGATGGTAAGAACATTATCTGTGTTCGTATGTTGGTTTTATTTATAATTGTTCAGTTTTTAAGTTCAGGTGCCCACTAATATAGAGGAAATGTTTAATTGTTTGTAACGAATAAACACCTAAAAAATTAAGGGTTTAAATCCCTTGTTTGAGAAACTCCTCGTAGTGGACCTTTTATTTACCTTTTTTCGCCACAAAATGTCGCCAATCTCCTTTCCCGGTAGTCTAAAACTCTAATCTGCCTCTGTACCAAAACTTGGGGAATGCTAAGCTCCTACAAATGTAGGTAATCTCCTACATAGAGATAGTGTTAACTCCTACAAAAGATAAGGAAATAATAATTTTTACGAAAAAGTCAAATTAATTTTTAAAACGGTGAAAAATGGGTACCTATCGCTTGTACCGCTTTAGTATCGTCCTGAATATACTTATATGAATTATCGAATTTAATAATTTCCTCCAGTTTAAATCGTTTAATTATCATTCATTATTAAATAATGTATTACAATATTAAAAAAAAACCAAAAGACTTAGGTATACAGGACTGGTAAACAATCAAAATAATGTTAAAATAAATCAGTAAAAAAAAATATATCTTTGTATTTTTGACATAAAAAATAAAATATCTGTCTTGCAAAACATTAATACATATTAAACGAATCAATTCAGCTACCTATAATCTATATAAAAATAAATTTAAATAATAATCGTATTAAAACAAATCGTTAACCTAAACACGAATTGTTTGTATCTTATCTATAAAAATATATTTTTATATTTATTATTTCCAAGTTATCATTTTTAGCTCTTTGAGCTTTTCAATTCCAAAATCGTGAATTCAAATAAAATGTTGTAGTGTAAGCTGTTACCCTATTTGTACCCAAAAATTTAAAATTCCAAAATTATAAATAACGATAAACAAATAATTAGTTGTAGGTATAACGTTTTAATAATATAATAATAATATGTGTATTTAGCAAATCAACAAACCAAAAAACAGAGTATATAAATAAGAATATATACATATCAAATATAATAAAATAGATTTACAACTCCCCTATGAGCATGGTTGATAAAATATAGACTTGTTGAAAAGTTAAAAATGTTTATTGTAAATACTCTTCAGAAAAATATGTCCAAAATGACAAAATCATTATACAGTCTCTCGCGAAGGTGCTTGCATGTACGATGGTCAATCACTTCTGAATACAGGCCGTTTTATTTCTGCATTTATAAAACGTTCTTTCTCTCCTACCTTCTCCCTGTCTACCGACTTATCCGTTGTCCACACAGGACGTGTGTCAATCTATTATCTATAGATTCTCACGCCTAGTCGTTCCGAGAAACGTATCCTATTATCGTATATTACAATTCATGTTATACACCATCCGTTAATATTTAGATACTTTTTTTTCTTTTTTTTTTTTCGTTTTGAACCGACGGCGCCGCGGGAAATGCTTTCGCAATACTTCCGCGAAATATTTTGATACTATGCATTATATATATAACTATGTAATAAGTACCTAATAATCATATAATCATGTTCATATAATTATAATGTATTCTTATATTTTTAGAGTAGGCTTTTTTGTTAGATGTTCAGAAATTTGTATTGCGTTTTATTAATACGTCTAGATATGAATTGTGAGTGCTTGGCCGCCTGCAGGTCGTTGATTGCCACCCCCTTTCTTATATTATGTAAAAACCTATTCAGGTGAGATTGTACGTCTTATTAATATTTGTTGAAAGTGAAGCTTGACGGACTAATGACTTTAGTATTAATATAAATGAATAATAACACGACAATATGATTATGTATAAGTATAATATATAATAACGTACAAACTGACAATTTAATGCGACTGTACACACACACCGTATACGCACTGTACGACGGTGTCTGCGCAAGTGAGTGTTACATACTTGAAAGGCGATATATATATTCATAGTTGAAGTCATCCCGTATCCGTATACAATATAGAAAGCGATAGTAAAAGTGTTGCACAGCTATATTGTAACTGCATAAGTATCTATTAGAAAACGACATTGTACACGCACGCGTGTTTACATGGTTTGAATACTAATATTAATTTTATATTTCAACAATATTTAATATATTATTATTATTTAATATTTGTAAAGACGAAACGGATGATAATAATAGTATTGTCTATTATGATCCGTAACACAAGTGCTTAAGGGGATTCGATACCGTGGTTTTCTGTTTTTGTCTAACACACGCGCGACATAGTATTTTAGACGTGTTTTTTGCCAAGCATTCCAATTGATATATTGAAGTGATACGATTTCTGAAACAGATTTGAATTTGTCGTCAAGTCTACTTGAAATCGACTTTCCCTCATTTTTGATATTATCCCCCCAAATTCTTAAAAATGTCATATTCAAAAAAAGTATTTGAAATTCTGGTATTTTAATTTTTGGAGAAGTTAAAATCAAAAAATCAAAAGTATGGGAAAGTCAATTCAAGTAGATATGACGAAAAATTCAAATCTGTTTTCAGAAATCTTATCGCTTCAACAATAGATCAATCGTAATGTTTGGCAAAAAACACTTCTAAAATACTATGTCGCGCGTGTGTTAGACAAAAACAGAAAATCACG
>NC_042493.1:97581465-97589726 GCF_005508785.2 Acyrthosiphon pisum
TATCAAATCCCCTTAATATTGCAAATTTACGCTCAGTACATCAGGTTTAGCTCTGTTGGTTTAAAAATTAAAGTGAATCGACCTATGAAAGTTTATGGCAAGAACATTAACTGTGTTTGAATGTTGGTTTTTTAAAATAGTTCAGTTTTTAGGTGAGTGATGGTCATTTTTAATTCACGGTTTAAAATATACGCATAACACAATAAAAAATTGAACAATAGTAAAAAGCCCATATACAAACACAGATAATGTTCTTACTATCGATTCACTCTATTTTTTTAACTAACAGAGTTAAACGTGATCTGCTAAGCATAAATTTGCAATGATACGCACTTGTAAGACAGAGACAACAAATATATGTGTAGCGTCCTCTTATTAATACTCTTAAAACTTAAAAGTTATAATATACCACATAACTATTTTGTGTGTTCATATGCATTACTATTTTTTTGCAATGAGGTGAAATTGAGATATTTTACAACGACATAAATATTATAATTTAGGCAGATATATAAGTATATCAGCAGATGATGTCAAGTCAAAGGTTGAAGCATGGAGTAAGTATACATTCATTATTTATACAAATATATTTGATAATTTTAAGGTTCATGCCACTGCAGTTGACATTATCATCTACTTTCATACCTATGTTTACGGTTTTCCTCACATATATAGGTAGATACTAGATATTATTTGTATTCTATACCTACCTATCTGTGGTTTTCATCAGTAATCTGTTCATTAAGTCATTTATTTCGGATACTCAATACAATTATAATATGTTAAATGCTCCCGTTGAATTTTACATGGCGCTGTGGTAAGGTTAGTATCGAGGTGGAATCGCAAAGTATCGATAATAACAAAATTTACCTATTGATATATTATCTGCTCAGTATGTAGTACCTATGTACGTAGTACGTACTGGCTAATCGCTTTCCACGTATCATAACTATTGTTGTAGCGGACTACGAGAGATCCAGATGATGTTGTTTTTAAATAAATAATTGAACACAATTTTCAACAGTGAATAAAATTATAGTGAAAAAAAATTAATAAAACGATAGTTCCGGAGTGGACTAGTTTTAAAAACGTGACAATAAAAATAAAATAATAATAAAATATGTATTTATCGTATTAGATAAGAATGTGCAACAGATAATACAATAAAAATACGTATAACATAATATAATATACTTAACTATAGCTGATCCCGAGCACTTCGTTGCGCGTAAAAATTGACAACTCTTAAAATAATATGACTGTTGTCCCGGGAACCTTATCATATCATAGTAAAAACGTGTTAAAAAAATATTCGTAATTACGTACGCATTTCGAGGGGTCCTTCGGTGGATTGCCTACCTGAAATCATTCTGCGTGTATCACGGTTAATTATATAATTCAAGATGATCGATGAAAATGTTAAAGTTTTGCGAACATCATACACTGAATATTAAATAAACGAATTGAACAAAGTTTGAATCGTATAGAGTTGGTACACATTTTAACGGGCAACAAAGTGAACGGGATTAGGTATATTATGTGTAAAATTAATGAGTTTTTAAGTCCTTCAGCTTATATTTATAATATGGCCAATGTAAAAAAATCTCGGGTTTCACCTGAGGTTATCCTCGGGTAGCCATTGCCTACCAAGGTGGCTGAGTTAGCACTTTTTTTTATTACTGGAGAAGAGTAACAATCACAATCTGTATACAACATGATACAATAGGTAAATTTGATAACTTATATATAGTTTGCTAGATGTGATGACATGAAATAATGAAGCATCCAATGACACTACTTCAATAATAATTATATTTTTGTTTAATAATTTAATAATTAATTTATGGTTAGGTTATGAGCTTGTTAATGGCTGTGGTAGGTAGTGAGATATGTGGAGCAATATTAATTATTTGAGTTCATCGCTAAAGGGTTTAAGTGAGGTCTGGTCTGCAAAGGATTCGGTAAAAGCGTTAAGGTGGTTTTCTGTGTTTTTTTTTTTAATAGCCTGAGAGTATGAGCTTGGAGCGACATAACATAGTTATAAATTAAAGTACTGTTTACATTATTATTAAAATTACTATTGCTAAGATTATTATTATTTAAATTATAATTACGTGGAGGGATTGATGTTATCTTGAACTGTGTGACTTTTATTTTTTTATTGTTGGATAGCTTGAAAAGATTTGTTAGATGGACACCTCTGTAGAGACGGCTGGGGACACTACAACGCTGGTAGTCTGTAATTTTGACAACTATTTTATGAATGGGGTTCATCACAGTGGACGCATTTTGGTGGGTGGTAAGAATAAGTTTAAGTGTGTCCGTAGCATTAAGAGCGAATACATTGAACTGGCTGCTACCTAGTGAAGAGTGGAAAAGGATGTTTTGTATTACGTTGGTTTTGTTTTTTGGATTATGCCTGAGAGAAATTAGTTAATTTTTTATATCATCTATAAATTATAATGAAGTTGTGTGATGAGTGATGACTGTTAAAGGTTTCTAATTACAGCTCTGAACGATTTTTCTTGTTCAAGTCGGGTAAGTGTGGTAGTCAGACGCGTTACTAGACTGTAATAATGACGAATATAATATACGATTCGACTGTGCCAGTAGACGGTTTGATGTCATTAATCGAACTTTTACAAGAAAAATTATCACATTTATAGTTATTACTTATTTCCTTAATTGATGGTCGGAAAGAGTTTAAGTTTTTGACTGAACGAATAAATATTAGAGGTGGCGGTGGCAGTTTGGTTTCAGTAATATTCGACTGTTTATTGGATTCTGATTCTATAGCTCCACATTGGTGACCTTGTGGACAGGGTCGATGGTTTCATCTGTCACGAGTAATGACTAATGAAACACGATTTTTTTAGCTGTAATAGGAGTTGTAATAGATTGGTTGTTTTGGAGAATTATTTGGCACGCTCTGTATACGAGATTTAGGAATTATTAGTGGAGGAACGGTTTTTAGAATTATTTTTCTGCATAATATTGTCGTTGAGGCATGTTATCGCAAGATAACGTTAATCGTCTGCCGGTAGACCGTCGGCTGGCCGTCGCGGGTCGAACTGACTGTCAGTAACGAATATAATTAGCTTAATTAGATAATTAGTTTGAGTACTAGATGAAGTAAGGCGGAGTTCCTTCTCTTCATCAAGATGTGATGTTTGGCTGGGTGAAAAGTTGATATTTTTTGAAAAGTATGTGATTTTGTTTGAAGAAACAGATGAAAATATGAGATGTAGACACGTGGTCGCAGGAAAAGAAATAATAGTGGAACACTCTGCGTTTCATTATAGCCACTCATCGCCGTTGTCCGCAATCTGACGTAGTGGGATTGCCATCAGGGTGGTTGAGTTGCACTTACTGCGGCGAGTTACGCCCAAAAGGAGTTGTACAAATACAATTTTTTTGAAAGTTGTCATTTTTTACGGGCCATGAATCACTAAGTGTGCAGGATTAGCTAGTTATATATATATATATAAAGCACTAGATTCTTCGGGACTTGTAGTGTGTTTATAGCTTATTTTTCCGATTTATTATCCGATAGTATCCGATATTATCACTACTATAATAGGTAAGGGGTAGGTGGTAGGTGGTAGATAACACATGATTTTTTCAGGTCAAGAGAAAATAATATTTTTTAGTTTATTTAAATGGTTGCCATTACATATTATGATATTATGTGATTATACAATATATTGTATTACTATTATAACCAAACTATTTTCAAGATAAGAACACACTCCCGCTCGGGCATCCAAACGATGACTGCTGAAACCTTATCTTGAAAATAATATAGTAGAAATATGACATAACATTTTTTTTACAAACATATTTAAAAAAAAACCCTAGACACCAATTATATTATATTTTATTCATATTGTATTACTTGTATTGTTTATTAGCTGTAGCCCTCCCTGCAGATTTTAAAAATTTTGGTAAGTAATCGTAATCTATGTTTTATAATGGATTAAGAACGATTATTATTGTTTAGAATATTGTATTTCAATACAATTCTGTTTAAATTGTTAAACATTTTTAGTTTATGAATATATTGTATTATATGACTATGCATCTAAATAAAAAATGCAAAATTCAAGCTAAGGTATTATATTATTGCAGGTTATTTGAAGGGTTACATCACACATTACAATAGCAGTAAGAATTATTAAACTGATTACACCACCTAAATATTACGACATGTATTATAATATTTCTGTGGAAAGATAGCAGACTCTGATATGTACATTTGTAATAAAATGAATGAACGCTGAGGCAATTTTGTTGGTTCATTAAATTATTATCTTTTTTTCTTTATTGTAATACATTGTATTAGTTATTTTCACAATATTTTCTTTTTAGTATTTATTATCACATATAAGTGATTTAACATTCATAAAAAAACATTTAACAAGGAAAGATTCGTTTTGTAAATTAATTGATTGTTGGACTCACGGTGCTGTTGTACCCAACTTGACAACTATGGAAGTTGAATGCCGTTGGCCTTAGGTACGTCGTGTAGTGCTGCAGACTCGCGGCTCCAGTGGTTAATGGCAGCACGGCACGGACGATTTTAATAGATGGTAATTACGTAGACGATAGGTACGGCGGCAAATATCGGACGGCGGCTGCGACGGCTCGGCGTTCTCGACAGCGGCGGTACGTTATTCACACAAGTATACTATAATGGGCGGCACGACGGACAGCGATTTACTTTCTTCTCGTCGGCGGCACGGTACGATACTGTGGGTAAACGATACGACGAAGGGTGATTTCACAGTAGTGCGTAACAAAGGGGAACGACACTCGTTCGCGCTGTATGAACCTACCGTTAAGTAGGTCCCAGACACGGCGGCGAGTAGACGGCGGCACTGTTCGGACGACGGCGGGATTAAAGCAAGCACGTCTTCTCGTCTGCGCTGTATGAACCTCCTATATCGGTAGGTCCCAGACACAAAGGAGAAGGAATGGTGGAGGGAAGGCGGTACCCGGTCGCACTGTGTGAACCTCCTATATAGGTAGGCTCCAGATACGGCGAGTAGACGGCGCGAATTGAACGGATACGGCAACTGTTGCGACTGTGTGTTGATTGTATGCGGTTCATGGGGGATATTATGCCCTGGTCCGATGCCCGGGGTAAACGATAATGATGATTTGCAGCGTGCGTCTTTGTGTGGTATTAGGTGGTATTCTGCTGTTGGATCTGTACGTGTTGAGAATTGAGATGGTTAGTAGCATGAGGGACGCGCTTCATGCTACTGCTGTTGTTTTACAGTTTTAGTTAATTAAAAATAGTAATTATCGATGGTATTAAGATGTTCTTAATTAACTGTGTGGTGCGCGCTATCTAGTGCGTATGCCCGACGCTTGTCGTCGGACACAACACACTCGATAGTTCGCGTTTCATCGACCAGCGGCCAGGCACGTAGTCAGAAAATATTCACTAGTAGGGCCAATGTTAGATGGGCCCCCTACTTAAATTTAAATATATTACCTTGTACCTTGTAGGGGTAGGCCCCTTACCTTTTTATATTATAAAGAGGTAGTTATCAGAATATCATTACTATAAAAATAGACGAGTTGACGACCATAATAATAATATAATTCTATATGAATCAATATAATGACAATACCTTTACTCAAAAGTATTTTAAAAATAGACATAAGAGTATACAACAGTTACTGTCTAGATAAGATAAGAATAACATGACATGCTAGTATACTAGTATGGTACCAGTATTGGGCTTTAAATAGCAATTATTTCCTAATCAATCGTTGACGATATTATGACTTATAAAGATAAATTATCACCGATTCTTGGTAGCAACAGAATTTAAATGTAATATAATATACATATTTTATTCCAGAAACGGACATGAATCGATTTTAGTTACGAAACTTCTTTTAGATTCTAATTAAAACCCGATATATTTGGTTTTATTTGTGTAATATTTAGAAAATATTAAAAATGTCATTAAAATTAAATGCCACCGTATAATAATGGGCCCCTCTGAATATTTTGGTTGGGCCCAAACGGTCCCTACGGCTGGACACATAATAGTGTGGGCCAGGCACACCCTGGCTCCCCCTTAGCTACGTGCCTGCCAGCGGTGCGTCGGTGTGAGTGTCTGTGGCAGGCCCGAACGTATTGTCAGTACACTGCGCCTGCTAGTGAGTATGCCCGTACACACTATGTACAGAACATTAAGTAGGTAGCATTCAGTCTCGTTACACATTTTAATCATTTTTGAATTATCATTTAATTAGTTTAGAATCGTATATTTCAAGTGGTGGCAAAATACGATATGTTTCTATTGTGTGTGTGGTGTCATCTACATTCAAAGACCAAAACTGATATATCATTATTTCGAAATTTATGTAGCGCCAAAATTAAGTTCAAGAAATGCACCTATCAGCTTCTGCCATCATTCCACACATTTTATAATTAATTGAAAATTAAAATACACATTAAATAAATACCAAAAATTGGTTCTATAATTATATTCAAGCCAAAAAATAAAAATGAATTTAAGTCAAACTGTTTTTATTTTTTAGATGAGGATCCTGACACGCCGAGTGATTATTGTATATTTACCATATTGAAAAATACATAAAAAATATCAATTTTTTAGTATATATTAATTGTCATGTACTTTAAATAAATGATGATAGTTAAATGTGAGAAAATTCGTACTTTATTAAATAAGACGATTTTATATTGTGAAGATTTAGGTATATAATTTATTATATATATTTATTACTCATCTATAATAATTTTATATTAAGAATTAATAAAGTCTCACCATTATTATATCGTATACCTGTTTTTTTTTTTTAATGATATGTTCACATGATGTTATTAACGTACATAATAATTAACATATAAAACTACATTTTATTAAGTTTATTTAATTTACATAATATCAGTAAAGTTTGTATAAAAACACCTATAGGCTTAGGGATGGTACCTACTTGGAAAAAAAATTGGAGCATTAAAAATAATTAGTCAAAAGTTTTATATTCCCCACGCCGAATTGTGACTTCAGTGCATTGAACACACGGAAAACCTCTTCACCCACAAACAATCAACCCAACACCCATCGTATATTTGTACAGCACTTGTCAAAAAGATTGTGCACTAAAAAGTTTCTCGTACACGAGTTGTGTCCCAATGATAAAAGTGGGGTACACGAGTTGTGTCCCGATGATAAAAGTGAGGTACACGAGTTGTGTCCCAATCATAAAAATGGGGTACACGAGTTGTATCCCGATAACACGAATTGTATTCCAACTGTTTTATGAAGTTTAAATATATGCTATTTCGTTAATTGAAAAAAAAGTTTTTATAAATTTGATTCGAGAAATTTTTCCATTTCAATGTTGTATAAAATATACCAGCATATATTTTATAAGATATTTAGGTACTGAATAAATTTCGATTATTATTATCGCGTGGAGATAAGGTGTGCATGGAGCTACAACGATTGTCATTGTACATGTACATGTGTGTCTTGATCATCTACTATATTAAGATAACGAACTATATATTATAACATATAACTATACTCGGATATTCCAATATCACACTTGAATTTTCGACGAGATATAATAATAGTAATACAATATTTACTAGTTAATTTACTAGTCAGTCAAACACCAACCGGCCACTATGGAGCAAATGATAAGTGAGAACAACAAAATGCTTTTGGTAATTGATGGTTACAAGTTTTGTTTTCATAAATTATTAAAGTCCGAATTGCAAAGATGGAGATGTACTAAAACGAAATGTAAGTCTTTTATAAAAATTAATAACGTCAATGAAATAATCATAATCATGAAAAACTTGAATTAATCCCGATGTTCTAAAATTTGCAACTTACTTAATGGATAACTATGTCATGAATTATGCTTTATTTCCTCCTCGTGTATGGGCAGAATCATCAAATTCAATGCTACGCACAACTAATAGTTGCGAAGTATTTCATTCGAAGTTTAATTCTATGTTTTATTCAAGCCATCTTAATATATTTTAATTTACTGAAGTCATTAAGAATTTTCAATGTGATGTGTACATTAAAATTAGAAGTTCTGGACAATTATCAAAGACAACTCATGAATAACATTTATTTCGAAGTCAAAAATTAAATGCATATAAAAATGGACAAATTTTACGATTTGAATTTAGAAAAACGGTATCATTTAAATTTTTGCCTAGTACCTATGTAATTTTATAAAAACTATTAATGTAGTTATTT
>NC_042493.1:97590395-97592017 GCF_005508785.2 Acyrthosiphon pisum
CAAAAGTAAAATTTTTCCAATAGTTTTCAAAAGCGCCTTGAAAAACAACAGAAAAATTAAGGAAAACGAGAATTTTACGCAAAAGCTGTTTTCGAGAAAATCGATTTTGGTTTTTTGTGTAACTTTAAACGAATGACTGTTGATACATGAAATTTTCAGTGGTTAGCTATATTTCCATTTTCTATACATGATAAAATTTTAAAAATATTTGATTTGTTTTGAGCTGTTTACGAACAATTTCAGTTTCCAATTTAATTAATTTTTTTTTCTATGAATGTCAATAAAACTTTATTTGTTGAGTAAAAATACTTGAAAATTTAATACAAGGCTCCTACTATATTGTTACAATGACATTTGAAAAATATTAAAAATCCTTAGTCACAGTTTTTTTTTATTAGCATTTAAAGTTTAAAAATTGACAAAATATGGAAAAATCACGAAAATTACCTAATTATTTTGAGTTTATAATTCGTAAAAATTTTTCTTTTTAGAACTAATATTTTAAAATGTAATACAAATTTAAAATATTGAAAAATTATTTTGTATAATAATTCAGTATAATACTGAATGTTTATATTAGAATTTTCTATACACGATAAAAATTTGAAAATAACTTGACTCTTTTTGAGCTGCTTACGGACATTGTCATTTTTCAATTTTTTTAATTTTTTTTTTTATAAATATCAATAAAATTTTATTTGTTTGGTAAAAATGCGTGAAAATGTAATGCAAGGCTCCTGATATATTGTTACAATAGCAATTGTAAAATATTAAAAATACATAGGCACACATTTTTTTTATAAGCATTTGAAGTTGAAATTTTGACAAAATTTATCAAATTTAAAATTGAATAATTATTTTGTAGTTAAAAATTTATAAAGTGTTCAACTTTTATATCTAAGAATTGAAAATTTAAAACAAGATCTCACGTAAATATTTAATTCTGTTACCAAAAATTCTAAAAAAAAAATAAGCACAGTTTATTTTTATAGTCATTTTAAGTTCAAATTTGGACGAAATTACATATTAAAAAACCTGGAATAACTATTTTAGTTATTTTGTTTTGATTGTATAATATTATTTGTGGGTACTTGAAACTTCTAAAGTATACTATTATATATCTATGACAGTACCACGGTTTGTTGTTGATTTATAACACGTTACCTAATGGATATTGTGATATGATTAATTTGAAAATTATTAATAATACTATAGATAAGTATACCTATAATATGTATGTCTAATACCTAGACTGACAAACCGTCTCCGCTCAGAATCGTTTTTCTTATACAGTGATACTATATCATTGAATTCAAATTTAATACTATCCATTATACAGTGACCCACTTGTAACCTACTGTACAGCAGAGTGACATCCACTTACCCACCTTTTTTCGTGTTATATATAATATATAACTAGTGTTTGAAAATTTCGTGAAATATTTCAATTATCATTATTTTTGTAGTTTCGTTTTGTAAAATATTAAATAATTAATCTAAATAAATTAAATACCTCATTAGTCATTGACACACATTTTTTTCTTAGTTTTAATGTATAATAATATAATATTGTATTTTTTTGCTGTACCTATTATTTGATGTAAAAATGTAAAATAAATAGG
>NC_042493.1:97592067-97597697 GCF_005508785.2 Acyrthosiphon pisum
TTCGACTGTGCCAGTAGACGGTTTGATGTCATTAATCGAACTTTTACAAGAAAAATTATCACATTTAGTTATTACTTATTTCCTTAATTGGTGGTCGGAAAGAGTTTAAGTCTTTGACTGAACGAATAAATTAGAGGTATATAATAAATATTAGAGGTGGCGGTGGCAGTTTGGTTTCAGAAATATTCGACTGTTTATTGGATTCTGATTCTATAGCTCCACATTGGTGACCTGGTGGACAGGGTCGACGGTTTCATCAGTCGCCAGTAATGATTACAGTGTTGGGAAATATCTAGATAAATTTATCTAGATAAAAATTATTTATCTTTTATCTTATCTAGATAAATTTCTACTCAGTTATCTTTATCTTTATCTAGATAAAATTCTAGTTATCTATGAGAACTTATCTAGATAATTTATTTAAATGAACTAAAAAAAAATTTGAAAATTTAAAATATTTTTATTATTTTATTTTTACATTTTTCATCTATTACATAGAAAACACGTTTAGTAATATGCATTATAATACCATGATTTTAATATTTATTAATATTCATTGTTAATCTGGAGTTTTACATCGTAAGCAATGAGAAAACCCAAAAATAGAAATATGTAATGGGCATGTAGTAGGTAAGATTGTAAGAACAACTAATAATAGCAAAAGCAAAAACATCTATCCCTGCTACCCACCGGCCATCACCGAATGATGATGGTCTCATTAGCTGATACCCGTTTCATAGAATTGTGTACAAAGTATGAAAAATAATTATTGTTTTAAACCGACAAAAATAAACCAACATTGATGGATATTGGATTCACAAGCATAATACTACTATAATAATTGTAATTTATAACAATTTAATATTTATAAAACCCTATTAGAATTCCCGGTATTTCAGTTATCGCTTAACCGATCTGTACGACCTCTGCTTTAAAAAAATTTAAATCATGTATTTTTTTTTACCTGTAGACTCAAGTAGGTATACTGAAATCTGAATATTTTCAAAATTAAACATGAAATTATCTCATATTTATCTAGATAAAAATTAGTACATTTTTATCTTTATCTGGATAAAATTAGTATAATTATCTTTTCTGTATCTAGATAAAAATTATTACAGTCATCTTTATCTTTATCTAGATAAATTATTAGTTATCTATTCCCAACACTGGTAATGAAACACGATTTTTTTAGCTGTAATAGGAGTTGTAATAGATTGGTTGTTTTGGAGAATTATTTGGCACGCTCTGTATACGAGATTTAGGAATTATTAGTGGAGGAACGGTTTTTAGAATTATTTTTCTGCATAATATTGTCGTTGAGGCATGTTATCGCAAGATAACGTTAATCGTCTGCCGGTAGATCGTCGGCTGGCCGTCGCGGGTCGAACTGACTGTCAGTAACGAATTTAATTAGCTTAATTAGATAATTAGTTTGAGTACTAGATGAAGTAAGGCGGAGTTCCTTCTCTTCATCAAGATGTGATGTTTGGCTGGGTGAAAAGTTGATATTTTTTGAAAAGTATGTGATTTTGTTTGAAGAAACAGATGAAAATATGAGATGTAGACACGTGGTCGCAGGAAAAGAAATAATAGTGGAACACTCTGCGTTTCATTATAGCCACTCATCGCTGTTGTCCGCAATCCGACGTAGTGGGATTGTCATCAGGGTGGTTGAGTTGCACTTACTGCGGCGAAAACTTACCGCCCAAAAGGAGTTGTACAAATACAATTTTTTTGAAAGTAGTCATTTTTTACGGGCCATGAATCACTAAGTGTGCGGGATTAGCTAGTTATATATATATATATATATAAAGCACTAGATTCTTCGGGACTTGTAGTGTGTTTATAGCTTATTTTTCCGATCACTACTATAATAGGTAAGGGGTAGGTGGTAGGTGGTAGATAACACATGATTTTTTCAGGTCAAGAGAAAATAATATTTTTTAGTTTATTTAAATGGTTGCCATTACATATTATGATATTATGTGATTATACAATATATTGTATTACTATTATAACCAAACTATTTTCAAGATAAGAACGCACTCCCGCTCGGGCATCCAAACGATGACTGCTGAAACCTTATCTTGAAAATAATATAGTAGAAATATGACATAAAAATTTTTTTACAAACATATTTAAAAAAAAAACCCTAGACACCAATTATATTATATTTTATTCATATTGTATTACTTGTATTGCTTATTAGCTGAAGCCCTCCCTGCAAATTTTGAAAATTTTGGTAAGTAATCGTAATCTATGTTTTATAATGGATTAAGAACGATTATTATTGTTTAGAATATTGTATTTCAATACAATTCTGTTTAAATTGTTAAACATTTTTAGTTTATGAATATATTGTATTATATGACTATGCATCTAAATAAAAAATGCAAAATTCAAGCTAAGGTATTATATTATTGCAGGTTATTTGAAGGGTTACATCACACATTACAATAGCAGTAAGAATTATTAAACTGATTACACCACCTACATATTACGACATGTATTATAATATTTCTGTGGAAAGATAGCAGACTCTGATATGTACATATGTAATAAAATGAATGAACGCTGAGGCAATTTTGTTGGTTCATTAAATTATTATCTTTTTTTCTTTATTGTAATACATTGTATTAGTTATTTTCACAATATTTTCTTTTTAGTATTTATTATCACATATAAGTGATTTGACATTCATAAAAAAACATTTAACAAGGAAAGATTCGTTTTGTAAATTAATTGATTGTTGGACTCACGGTGCTGTTGTACCCAACCTGACAACTATGGAAGTTGAATGGCGTTGGCCTTAGGTACGTCGTGTAGTGCTGCAGACTCACGGCTCCAGTGGTTAAAGGCAGCACGGCACGGACGATTTTAGTAGATGGTAATTACGTAGACGATAGGTACGGCGGCTGCGACGGCTCGGCGTTCTCGACAGCGGCGGTACGTTATTCACACAAGTATACTATAATGGGCGGCACGACGGAGAGTGATTTACTTTCTTCTCGTTGGCGGCACGGTACGATATTGTGAGTAAACAATACGACGAAGGGTGATTTCACAGTAGTGCGTACTGTTTACTAACAAAGGGGAACGACACTCGTTGAGTAGGTCCCAGACACGGCGGCGAGTAGACGGCGGCACTGTTCGGATGACGGCGGGATTAAAGCAAGCACGTCTTCTCGTCTGCGCTGTATGAACCTCCTATATCGGTAGGTCCCAGACACAAAGGAGAAGGAATGGTGGAGGGAAGGCGTGAACCTCCTATATAGGTAGGCTCCAGATACGGCGAGTAGACGGCGCGAATTGAACGGATACGGCAACTTTTGCGACTGTGTGTTGATTGTATGCGGTTCATTGGGGCTATTTTATGCCCTGGTCCGATGACCGCGGTAAACGATAATGATGATTTGCAGCGTGCGTCTTTGTGTGGTATTAGGTGGTATTCTGCTGTTGGATCTGCACGTGTTGATGATGGTTAGTGGCATGAGGGACGCGCTTCATGCTACTGCTGTTGTTTTACAGTTTTAGTTAATTAAAAAATAGTAATTATCGATGGTATTAAGATGTTCTTAATTAACTGTGTGGTGCGCGCTATTTAGTGCGTATGCCCGACGCTTGTTGTCGGACACAACACACTCGATAGTTCGCGTTTCATCGACCAGCGGCCAGGCACGTAGTCAGAAAATATTCACTAGTATGTTAGATGGGCCCCCTACTTGAATATATTACCATTTACCTTGTAGGGGTAGGCCCCTTACCTTTTTATATTATAAAGAGGTAGTTATCAGAATATCATTACTATAAATATAGACGAATTGACGACCATAATAATAATATTCTATATGAATCAATATAATAAGTTATTATATTGATTCATATTGTTATTATTAATAACAATACCCTTACTCAAAAGTATTTTAAAAATAGACATAAAAGTATACAACAGTCACTGTCTAGATAAGATAAGAATAACATGACATGCTAGTATACTAGTATGGTACCAGTATTGGGCTTTAAATAGCAATTATTTCCTAATCAATCGTTGAAAATATTATGACTTATAAAGATAAATTATCACCGATTCTTGGTAGCAACAGAATTTAAATGTAATACAATATACATATTTTATTTCATAAATGGACATGAATTGAATTTATTTACGTAACTTCTTTTAGATTCTAATTAAAACCCGATATATATGGTTTTATTTGTGTAATATTTAGACAATATTAAAAATTTCATTAAAATTAAAAGCCACCGTATAATAATGGGCCCTCTGAATATTTTGGGTGGGCCCAAACGGTCCCTACGGCTGGACACATAATAGTGTGGGCCAGGCACACCCTGGCTCCCCCTTAGCTACGTGCCTGCCAGCGGTGCGTCGGTGTGAGTGTCTGTGGCAGGCCCGAACGTATTGTCAGTACACTGCGCCTGCTAGTGAGTATGCCCGTACACACTATGTACAGAACATTAAGTAGGTAGCATTCAGTCTCGTTACACATTTTAATCATTTTTGAATTATCATTTAATTAGTTTAGAATCGTATATTTCAAGTGGTGGCAAAATACGATATGTTTCTATTGTGTGTGTGGCGTCATCTACATTCAAAGACCAAAACTGATATATCATTATTTGGAAATTTATGTAGCGCCAAAATTAAGTTCAAGAAATGCACCTATCAGCTTCTGCCATCATTCCACACATTTTATAATTAATTGAAAATTAAAATACACATTAAATAAATACCAAAAATTGGTTCTAATTATATTCAAGCCAAAAAATAAAAATGAATTTAAGTCAAACTGTTTTTATTTTTTAGATGAGGATCCTGACACGCCAAGTGATTATTGTATATTTACCATATTGAAAAATACATAAAAAATATCAATTTTTTAGTATATATTTGTCATGTACTTTAAATAAATGATGATAGTTAAATGTGAGAAAATTTGTACTTTATTAAATAAGACGATTTTATATTGTGAAGATTTAAGTATATAATTTATATTTATTACTCATCTATAATGACACCCAAATTTCATTTGATATTCTAATAATTTATTTAATAAATCATAAATTATTTTTCTATAATAATTTTATATTAAGAATTAATAAAGTCTCACCATTATTATATCGTATACCTGTTTTTTTTAATGATATGTTCACATGATGTTATTAACGTACATAATTAACATATAAAACTACATTTTATTAAGTTTATTTAATTTACATAATATCTGTACCGGCCGGAGTATAATAATAATAATAATATACGAGTCCGGACACCAAACTCTTATTTTACGCCACTAACACCTAGGTCTAAAAATTATATTATGGAGGACTAGCTGGGTGTGTAGTGGTGTATAGCTCGAACAGTAGTGGTCGGGATCGCCTAGCAATTACTGTCGGCTATGTAGTGATTGTTGTGGAATATGTGTATTTGTGTATTAATGTGTGTATGTGTGTGGGTGTGTGTACAATAAAACAATAATAATAAAATGGTAACACGGTTTCTGGTAATAAGTTGCTGTTGCTGTATAATACACAATAATAATAATGACACAAATATATTATATAAAATCACAGCAACACAACTGTATAAAATTATGATAATAAATAAA
>NC_042493.1:97598790-97600572 GCF_005508785.2 Acyrthosiphon pisum
TTATATAAGTCACAAGACACATTCAACGATAATAAAAACAATAATAAAACAATACAAAATAATGATATGTGAGTGTGTGTGTGTGAACAGCTGTTCTCCGTGACCAGTGATACTATTAATTAAAATATAAACATAATATTATATTGTTATGTTGCGGTGGCAACATTCTCCCCCCGTTGAAAGTCTTGGGTTTCAACAACTGGTACAATATCCTTATCGGTCGGTAGCCTACATAGTTTGATGACTGGACGACGCATATGCATCCCGTTTGCTGTCCTTAGTGTGGCAACCTCCACCTGGCTGGGGGCATACAGTCATCCTTTATAATTACAACATCGCCCTTTGCTAGCTGTGCGCTCTTACTCGTCCATTTGCCACGAATTTGGATCTGTGGCAGATACTCTTTTGACCAACGCTTCCAAAAGGTTTGCATTAAATTCTGTACAAGTTGCCATCAACGCAGACCTTTGGGCTCTTCCTTAGTTATATCCGGTTCATCTGGCAATAGCATAGCACCTCCAATCAAGAAGTGTGATGGGGTTAACACAGCCAAGTCGGAAGGGTCACTATTCAGTGGTGTCATCGGTCTCGAATTTAGACATGCCTCGATTTGGCAGAGTAGTGTTCGCATTTCTGTGCTCGTGAGTTTGTGATCAGATGTTACTCTCTTCAGGTAGTGTTTCATACTCTTTACAGCACTCTCCCATATACCACCAAAATGAGGAGCAGAGGGCGGGTTAAAGTGCCATTCAATACCTTCCTTCTCTAAATCATCACTGGCTTTCTTCATCATTGAGACTAACTCCTTTTGAGCGCCAACAAAGTTTGTGCCGTTGTCGCTATACAGTTTAGCACATTTTCCTCTTCTAGCCATAAAGCAACGCAATGTCGCCATGAAGGATCTACTTGAAAGATCGTCAGCCAACTCTAAATGTACGGCCTTTGTGGAGAAGCACACAAATATCGCAATCCAAGCCTTTTTAGCAGCCACACGCCTCAAACCACTTCGAATAAAAATAGGACCAGCAAAGTCTACGCCTGTTACTGTAAAGGGTCTAGTACACTGAACTCGATCTCTTGGGAGTGCTGCCATAATTGGGTGGTTAAAACGAGGATGAGATTTTGTACATCGAACACAACGCCATACCACTGACCTCGCAGTTACTCGACCTAACAGTGGCCAATATAGACGCCTTACTTCCGATAATAAGAGCTGAGGTCCTCCATGAAGTAGCTCCAGGTGGTATTTTTCGAATATCATTCTGGTTACCCTATGAGCAGCAGGTAGTACAACCGGGTGTTTGTGTTCATCAACCATGTCTGAATTCTCGAGTCTTCCACCTACAAGTATTAAGCCATCGCGCAGGAAGGGATTCAAGCTCCGCAACTTGCTATTCTTTGCTACTTCTTGTCCCCTTTCTAGTGACGAGATCTCCTTGCTAAAACACTCAGCTTGAACCATTCTTAAAATCGTTTTCCTCGCTTCGTTCAAGTCGGGTATCCTTAAAGATTGAGGGCCATTGATCATCTTACGCAGGTACTTCGAATAGATTGTTAACCAAGCCACTCCTCGTAGCATACGGTTCCATTCAGAGTAGTGTCTTAATATACCGTTTACTGGGTTAGTCGTCGAAAGTACTAGTTTCACTTCACGTACTTCAGGCAGCTCTTCCTCCGCATGGGTTATCGGATTTAGGATCCAATCCTTCTCATCGCTTTCCAACCAGGCGGGTCCGTTCCACCACAATCTTGACATTAATAGCTCTTGTGGCCTTAAACCTC
>NC_042493.1:97600622-97602045 GCF_005508785.2 Acyrthosiphon pisum
ATCCATGTATAATGAGTTATTTATAATCGACAGTAGATATCTTTACAGACGTACATTTTATGAATTATAGAATATGCAACATTTATGCAACTATCATAATAAATATGTAATAAATATGCATTTTCATTCAAATATGCTAAAATATGCAAAAAAAAATTGAACCATAGAATCTACACATTACGAAACGTCGACATTTATAATCAAAATTATTCTAAGTGAATTGTAGAAGAACATGCATTTGCATATAAATCCGGGTCCTATTCATAACTTAATGAGTGAATTTCATAGGCTCCAAACCATACCAGTTTTCCATTAAATGTATAGCTGTTTTTCATTAATAATAAAACATTTTTCTCTGGGTGATAGATACCTATACCAAGAGTTTTTTAATCTATCCATTCTAAATAGTATCTTTTTGCTAGATATTGCCTGATGCAAATAAATCTAGGTATAAATATAGGTATTGTCCAATGAGTTGTATACTATTTATTAACAAACATAATATAGTTACTACATGTTTGAAATGCGTATTATTTTATAGGACCTGACCCCCACAACATTTTTTTTTTTTAAATCCGCCACATAACCATATAAGTAAACAAGCTAAACTCAACGCCTAAACGGAGTATAGGAAAGCTTGCCAGATGCGTACCATAAAAGAAAGTCGTCAAAAATTCAAAAAAATTTAAATAATGAATGATTGTTGTTGAAATGTTTTTTACTTCAATATTCAAGGTCTGATGTAATTTAATGTGGTACAATATTACCACAGAACAAACAGAAGGGAATCATATTTCATTTAACATAGGCTCTTATGGGAGATGATAAAACCACATCCGACATTTCTAGAATTTAAACGTGCTGCCACGTACCGGGAATTTGCCCTTTTTTCTTTATATCGTGCAACACTTTATTCGTTCAAAAACTGATAGACGTGTTAGCCATGTGTTGTTGTTGTTGTTATGAGTGGAATTGCAGATTAACAGTGTAGCTACAAACCACAGAAAACTTTAAAAAAGGGAATTTCTCGGTACGTGGCAGCGAGTTTAATATCTAGAAATGTCGGACGGTTTTTCGATGAGCCTTAGGATTCCCTTCTGTTTGTTCTGTGATATTACCACAGATATATAAAAATACTAGATAGCCGACTTCGGTATTATTATTGTCTCCAATAAAATGGCTACCATCGTTATCTAAGAGGTGAATATTTGTTGTATTGTATTGATAAGTAACAATGTTACAATGTGTTGTTGTATGTATATATTTATTCATGATATATACAAAGTAGTGTCTTATCGCATACTGTATCAGTTTAATTTGTAAACACTCACCTCTTAGATAGCGATTGGTGGCCATTTTGTTGGAGACAATACGTATGGACTATAATAGCAGTCAGCTATCTAGTATTTTTATATATCTGTGG
>NC_042493.1:97603733-97615266 GCF_005508785.2 Acyrthosiphon pisum
TCTTCAACATAAAAAATTCATATGTTCATTAAAAATACATATCAATAATATAATTTTGAAGCAAATTATCATAGTGTATGAATCGAGAAACTTTTACATCTGCTGATTATGAATTATGGCAAGCCTGCCCCAATAGGCAATGACTTCTCGCTATTGTAAAATATAATAATAATATACAATATCATAAAATAATAATTCTTTTTCATTCTATTTTGACCAAATAATTTTTAATTGTTTAAGAACTACAATAATTTACATTTAATAATAATTTTAAGAGAAAAATGTTTTGTGTTGTCTGCTCTTTTAATAATTATCTATATTAAAAGGATGCTACCCATGTGTTTGTTGTCTCTGTCTTACAAACATGCAACATGTTACATGGCTAATTTTTGTTCTCTAGTTTCAATTATATGCCGTTAGTTTTAATATTAGAGTGAATTGGCATATTATCAAATTTTTGCATAAGAACATTATCTGTGCTCAAGCGTTGGCTTTTATTCAATAATTTAAGTTTTGATATTTCACATTAGCCAACGCTTAAACACAGATTATTTGCCTAAGTGTTTGATAATTGTACGTGTACCTATAAGACGGAGACAACCAATGCATGGGTAGCGTTCTTTTAAATAGTATCTGTATAATATTTCATAATTTAGATTGTTTTTCTATCTGTTACTTTCTTTTTATTTGACATTGCACACCATAAACGCAATGAAATAAAATATATTACTTCAATTGCACTGAGAATGCTATGAACAATCCATGAACAATCCTAAAAGTCCTCCTGTGTTAGCTGAAAAAAAAATTTTGTTCTTTAGTATTTTTTATTTTATCACTTATCCAAAACTAATACAAAAGTGCTTATTATTTATAAGCACCAAGTATCGCACTTGATTAAATCACCTTATACCTTAAATTTGTTATATTTTATTTAATATTTGTTAAATTGTAATTTTTACTAGTGTATTAGTGTGTTATTACTGTGTTCGCACCTCGCATATAATATTATAATATATTAGTATTATTTAACTATAAATAAGACAACTAAAGTGTACGAACAAAGAATAAAAACAAGAAAAAGTACTAATAAGTAGTAATTGAATAAAAAAAAAAAAACTTGGTGATAAAATAATTTCCTCAAAAAACTGAAGTCTCCACAATTTTTTCAAAACATTTTAAGTTTCCAATTTTTTTAGTTTTTTTTTTCTATAAATGTCAATAAAATTGAATTTGTTGTGTAAAAAACCTTGAAAATTGAAAACAAGGCTAAGGCTCTTGATATATTGTTATTATGGCATTTGAAAAATATTAAAAATCCATTCACAATTTTTTTATTAAGCATTTAAAGTTTAAATCTTGACAAAACACATAAAAATCACGAAAATTTGCAAATTATTTTGAGTTAGAAATTCATAAAAATTTTTCTTTTTAAATCTAAGATTTTAAAAATTAATACAAGATTCCTTTAAAAGTTATCTAAAAAAAAAAATGTCTATAAGAAAGTCGTATGTTTATTTTATAAATTCCTATATTTTGGCTTGTTTTGAGCTGTTTATGGAAAATTTAAAATTTCAATTTTTTCAGTTTTTTTTTCTATAAATATCAATAAAGTTTTATTTATTGGGCTACAAAACGTCAAAATGTAATACAAGACGCCTGATATATTGCTTAAATAGCAGTTGAAAAATATTAAAAAAATATAGGCATAATTTTTCTTAACAGCATTAGGTTATTCTATAACCAAAAAATATAAAAAAATATAAAAACTGAGTTTTTCATTGTTATTTTATGTTCAAACTTGGAGGAAATTACATATTTAAAAACCAAGAACAATGATTTTAGTTATTTTGTTGTAATTTCATAATATTAATTCAACTTACCGGCTACTGTATTAATAATAAGTAATAATATAACAATATAAATATAATATAAAATATCCACACTGACAAACCGTCACCACTCAGAATCGTTTTTCGTACAAAATTATATTATATCATTGAATTCAAATTTAATACCATCCATTATACAGTGACCCGCTTGTAACCTACCGTAACACAGAGCGACATCCACTAATCCGCTTTTTTTCATTTATAAAATAGTATATTTTTATTAATAGTAATTTAAATTTACCTACCTACCTATATAAAAAAATAGGTATGAAGTTTTTATCTAACCGAAGTTTAATTGGAAAAATAAATAATAACTATTGGGTAAATTTTTCTGAATATTAACACAAGTAAAAATTAGAGTGAATTTCTATTTCATCCAGAAAATCAGCCAGTGTTTTGTTTTAAAAATAATGGGTGTGTTTAATACAGAAAAGCAGCCCGGGTTTTTTCGTGTTTTTTAAACACTGATTTAAATACAAATTAAAAGTATCGTTTTACAAGATGGATACAAGACCCTATAAATGTATAATATTACTTTGAATCCATAGCTGACTTCTGAACAACATATACCCTCGTCTGTTAATGATGGGTTGAATATTTCTGAACAAACTTTAGGGTTGTTGGTCCATAGACATGGTACAATCATTTCATGACAAGGTTGAAATACTCTAATCATATATTTTTTTAATGAATCCCAATCGTCTGTGTAATTGTCAATCTGTTTCCTTTTCGGTTACCTATATCCGTTGCGGGTTTGTAAGTTCGTCTTCGATGTGGAAACAACTATATTAATTTAAGATTGATTCCCGGAGGATCTTATTAGGTAATAAATAAATAGTCTTTGATTCACTTAACTTATTGAATACAAATTCAAGTCCCGTGTGTAATACAAAATACGACTGCCGGCAACGCTCATTCGGTATTTTGTTATTGCGTCAACGGACATTGCCAAAATGTGCTTATTGTGCTAATTACTAATAAATTATAAACAGGGGTTCGTAACAAATGGATGAATTTATTGATAATAGATATTCGTCACAGAAATCACTTAAAAGACATCGGTCGATACTGATTTTGAGTATTGAGAATCTGTGCGTGTTCTGAAACATTATTTATATATTTTATGAAATTCATAGTAAGAAGCTAGTAAATTAGATATACACTACGTTTCTAAAATATTTCGGTCAACAGATTTTCTTGCGTTGCTCAAATTACATATGGTAATGGCGGGAAATGGTATGCTCGTAAGCTGGGTTGCTTTACAGGTATGTCATGCTATTTATGAACCATGTTGGCAATAAAATAAATTGCTGTGATAACTGCTAAACCAAAAGATATTATCCAAAAACACCTTAAAACGACATTAGAAATAATATTAAATAGACTGTATCCATTGATAATATTTTATTTTGTTATTTATATTTACCTTTCACTTGCAATAAATTAGTTCATTATTACGGGCATATCTAAGTTCATGTAAAGTCGTATTCTGTGAGTAATGGTTCAATATTTTTCTCCATTTAGTACCGATTTTTTGGTTTTTAGATTTTGGTTTTATGTGCATTTTTTAACTGTTATTTATTAACCAATTTGATTTATTCTTAATATCAAAATTGTTACAAAAATGTCTATTTAGAGGATACTTGTAAGGTTCCGTAAAACCTGTATAAGAACTTCAACTAGCAATGTTATTCAACACACGTCTAGCACTTACTCAAGTTGTATTATAATTTGGGTATATCATGTAGTTTTTTGTTATTTTTAAATATTAAACATTGAAACATTACATGCCATGTGAATCTATACACAATGTATAGATTACTTTTAATATTTAATATAAAACATTTAATATAGTTAGATATAGGTAGGTGCAATCAATTCATAATATTTAATGTATTACTATGTTACAGGTAAACATGAATGAATCAAACAATATAAAAAAAATAGAAAATGAAGAAATATCAGAAATATACAAGTGAGAAAAATTAATGCATCTCAATAGTTAATAAAAAATATAGACTTTCTACATAGTTGTGAACTATAGTATTGTTATATAATGAATACATTTTATATTTTAATTTTATTAATGGGTATTTTTTATGCAGAATGACGTATGATTCATTTTGAATCAATATATTGAGATATAGTGTATACTGTATATATATATATATATTTAACATATTATATATATATTTTTTTTTTAGAATATTTGAAGAAATATATTTGAAAGCACCTCCTATTTTAAGGGATCTATCAAACACTACTGTAGATATTGATTATGCAGAATCTGTACATGAGCAAATTGATTTTAAGAAAAGTATATCATTTTTTTCTTAAAGTGTTTGTTATTTATGTTACCAATAATTATTTTATTTCATTTTAAGTTGATACAAAATTTAAAAATGGAGAATACTGTTCCATTACTGATGCAATAAAAGATATAAGGGAAGTATTCTTGAACTGCTATTCATTTTATGGTTTTAGAAGTGATTATACTAAAAAATCATTAGAACTTGAAGAACTATTAGAAGAAAAAATCAGCCACCTTGATAAGTAATAATAATTTATTGATTTTTTATTGCATTCCCATTTCCTATAAATAAAATTATTTATGTTTAGGAATTATAAAGTAATGACTGATGTTAATCTTACATTCAATTTACTAAACATGGAAGGAAAACAAAGTTCTAAATTGATATATCCAAAAGGTATATTGTTAATTTAATTAATAATTAATTACTTTTCACATTACCTCATTATAATTAATAAATACATTAAGGTTGTTATGATTCATTGTTATTTATATTTAGATTGTTATGATTCGGTCTTATTACGAAGTGTTGCACATTGTCGCCCTGAACGATTAAAAAAGTATCATAAAATATTATCTACTACTCTTACCACTAATGAAGCTAATGCACATATTTTAGAAAAAATATTAACTTGGGAAAATGAAGTTTATTTTAATGATGTATTTCATCTATATATCAGTTCAATGTGGGAGGTTAATATACAATTATTATCATGTATTTTATGTTAAGACTGTTAAGTCTAAATTAATTTTCTTAATATTTCAGCTACCAGAAATAGGTAATTTTGTGGCTATCTTATTTAGAAAACTTGATCTTGATATTATTAACCAAGGCGAAATTGAAAGAATGTTTTTAATGCCTAAAGAATCTACAACTATGGGTAAAATCATGAATACTCTTTTGAAGCCATTTAAAAAAACAAAATTTATTGGTCAAGTCATGCCATATAAGGTTTGGTCTGAAAAACTTTCAAAAATAGTATCAGGTTGGTGTAAAGTATACCATGCAAAAAAACGAAATAAAGTTATTGTGAGTAATGCTTTTATTTTTAAACAAATTTCTTTTTAATATTTATGTGGAATAACTAATAACTAATAAAAAAAATTTAATGTTTTAGGCAATGAATTCACTGGGCATCCATCCAGATTTTTGGGCTGTTGTGAATGAAAAGAATCCTTTAATTGAAAAAGACTATAGTGAACTCTCATATTTCAAGAAAGTTTGGATTTTAAAAGCACTTTGTGATTATGTTACTGTGAGCTTAATAACTTATAAATATATTAATAATGAGAATCCCTTAAGTGTTTAAATTATTGTTATTTATGTATATAAAATTATATTTTAAATATATTTGTTTTAGATTAAATTTAAAACTATAAATGATATTGTAACCAATTGTAATGAAAGACAATGTACAATATGGAAGAATGATTTAGAAACTGAGGAATATTTCTATTTTGATTCAATGCCAGATTTAAGGATATATTATTACAACATTCCATATGACGAAGTAATTAATTATTAAGAGGACGTCATTTCTGCAAGTGTTGTCTCTGTCTTACCCACGTACAACATAGACAAAACGCGTTTACGCAGTCTGAGTAGAACTCGCTCTATTTTGGTTCTAGAGTATAAATACTAATTATCAATTTGAATTGTGACAATATTTCTTAAGGTAAGTTGTTGTGTTTTTTTCTTTTATAATGTTCATTATATTGTTTAGAAATAACAGCAATTTCAAAATTTTTAAAATACCTTTAACTTTTTACAACTTGCCCTCAGAAATATTGTCACAATTCAATTTCATAAAAGGTATATTTACTTTAGAGCCAAAATTCAGCGAGTTCTACTCAGACTGCTCAAACGCGTTTTGTCTATGTCATACGTGTGTAGGATGGAGACAACAATTATAATTTATACCTATCATTTGAATATAATTATTATTTTTTAATTTTTTTTAAGCCAAGTCTTGAATTTCTCGAATCAGTAAAAACTGATACAGAAGAAAGAAAAGTTGAAGATAATCTATCTATGAATGGTACGTACATTTCTTCAAACCATCTTCATTAATAGTTTATATTTTATACAATATTTACTAAATTTGTCTAGGTGTTTCCGGGGGTTTTTGTTCGTTCCAAAAAGATAAACATTTTAAGCTAATTGCTGATTCGGTAGAAGGTCTTCGGACTTTTCTTTATGAATTGGATATGGAAGGAACATCAGTTCCAGAAGACTTGATAAGCGCTCTAGAAAATTTTATTGTGAAAATTGAACCAGAAGAATATAATTTCATTGTTTTAAACAATGATTCTAAAATAAAATTATTTAAAGACTGTGAATCATATCCAGAGAGAATTAAGAAGGATGAAGATAATATGTCATTTTGGAAAAAGAAAGATTCAAAGTCAATAGCTCAAGGTAATATATATTTTAGATGTTCAACTTTAATTATTTTCTGGTAGAATAGTGAATCTTATTGGTACTTTAGCAGGTAAAAAATAAAAATAAAAAATGTTTAATACATAGTTTAATTTAAAATATGTTGACACCTTTTAAGTTGTTTTTTGATATTTTAGTATATTTTATTTATTAGGATAGATTTTCCTGTCAATGAATAAAAATGATGCATTCCCAAAAAACTTGAAAAATTAATAAAATATTCTTCATTAGTATTGTAGAATTAAAAAAAAAAAATTGAATAAGTCCACAATCATTTTTTATAAGTGTTTGAAGTTAAATTTTGAAAATTATTTTGTTGATAAATTGTATAAAATGTACAACTTAACTATTAAAATCTAATAAATATATGAGCACAGTTTTTTTTTAATAGACTTGAATTTAACGAAAATTGATGTAAAATATTTTTTATTTTATGAATAAAGTAATTATTGTTTGATAACCTTGACTTCGAAAAGTCTATCTTCACTAATTGTTTGTCGTCGTATACAATGATACTGCTAAAATAGTATATTATAATTAGAAATGTCATATTATGTTATTTAATCATACCACAAAACTATTCACATCATATATTTTACGGTACATGGTATTGACTTATAAATTGATAATAGGTAATGATAATTATTATTTTATAAAGAAAATGCAATGTTTTTGGTAAAAATTAGTTCAACCTACTATGTTACTAATAGTAATAAAAATAATCTTAATATTTTAATATAATATAAAATATCCATAAAAAGGCTGATACTATCTCCGATTAAAATTGTATTTCTTATATCAAATATATAATGATTTGTCATTAAATTAAAATTTAACACACCCGTTACAGTTACTTACTCAATGATGAGGTATGCTCACACCTACTCTATAGCGAATTCTTTGTTTGTAAACTTTATACTATTACACCCTCAACAGGTGATAAATATTTTTAAAATTAAAATTTATCAGAGGTAATAATATGGTAATATTAATTGTTTGTTATTTTTATTGTACTTTAAATCATAAATAAAATTTAGAATATAAATATAATAGATAGATGGATCATTTTTACTTGAGTACACAATAATTTAAGGAATAAGTAACTTCTACTTTAAACTAGGGTTTAAATTCCCTAAAAACTAGGTATTCAAAAATGACCAAAAAATTGTTTTAACAATTTTTGAGCAAATAAAAATACAAACTTAACGAGATAAACGCAATTATGATGTATTACGAACTTACCAATTACTTGTTACTGATCTAAGTTCCAGAGGCATATACCAGCCTTAAAAGGTAGATAGGTAACGACAATAACAAAGTTATGGATTTTGTTTTTTAGTGTAACTCTAAATTAAACAACTGTTTCTTAAATATTTTTCACTGCATTTTATATTAGCAATTCCTATGCATCATACAACATTAGCTTTGATAAGCTTTGAAAATTGAATACAACATTCTCATTAAGTTTCTTACACCTATCAAAAAAAATAAGTTTACCAGAAGGTCAAATTAATTTTTTACGAATATTTGAAGTTAGACATTGGATATTCAACCATAAAACCATAAATTCTCATAAAACAATTTTCTTATTTTGTTGTTATCTAAAAACTAATATCATACGACCTTTTATGCTCAGAATCGTTTTTCGTATACAATGATTTTAATTCATTGAATTCAACTATTTAAATTTAACACATACAGTAGAGTGATTTTCTGGACACCAAATGTACAGCAGAGCATTATCCACTCTACCGCTATTTTTAATTGAGATTAAAATATAAGATAACTGTTCAATGATAATATGTAAAGCAATTCTTCCTTTTAGTTTATTCATCAAAAATGTGCCCTTCTTTTGAATACAAGAAAGAATGTTAGAAGTGCTAGAAATTATAAGCCCTGGCCCCTGGATCACTTTCTGTACCTACTAGCACATTTAAAAGAATAGTATATTGTCACTTTTTTCTAACAACGCAATGAATCAACTCAACAATAAAAGATGTTATATCCTGACAAATATTTAGGACTTTGGTCACCGGGTTTTGATTTGTTAACAAGTTAAACATGATTAATTAACCTAAAAGAAATTAAATAAACGTAAAAATGATATATAATATTTAACTTATGATAATATTCAATTTTTTTTTTTTATATGCTATTCATTTTAATGAGTTTTTAATATTGTATGATATTTGTTCTATAGTTTTATATGTTGCTTTATGATGCATTTTAAATTCTAGTTGTATCAATGTTCAATAATTATTAGCTTAAACTCTTTAAATATTTATAGGATTATTCATATTATACCAAATATTTTGAATATACCAAATATATTCTATTTATTAAAATAAACAATATTTTTTATAAATTATACTCAATACTTTATTTTCTACAAACTATTTAAGCTAATATTATTATATTTTTTTATTTAGCTCAGAATACAGAAACCATTTCGCAGAAACGCAAAAGAAAATTAGATGTAAGGCAAAATCTTGAAAATGATAAGTATTATGAATCTGAAGAATATCTTAGTGAAAATAATGTTAAATCCATATCTGAATTTATTGAATCCGAAGACAAATGGGGTGCTATAAACCAGCCTAAAAATAAAATCAGACGACCACTACGAACCCCTTCTAAGCTTGTTGAACTAGAAAATCAATTGAGGGAAAAAGATAAAATTTCAGAACACAATACAAATAAAGAGTTAAGCATTCATGACAAAGATAAAACTATCAAATCAGTTGAATTACTCAAAACACAAAATGAATTAGTATTTAATAATACTGATACATTTTTGAATGCTTATAACAAAAGATTAGTTGATACTAGTATCGTATATAATGTTCAAAGTTGTGATGAAGTTGTATTAATTGATAGCGACGAAGAAGATAATGAAAAACAACTTGGTGTTCTAAGACAAGAAGAAATTATAAATCTACATGCAGATATGCAAAACGTTATTGAAATTCCTAATGATAATTTTGAAACATCAATCTCTACACAAGTAAAAACTGAAAATAATATTAGAAAAACCAATGAACAAGATAATTATATACAAATAGAATCTGCTGTTGTTTCAATAGAAGATGATGTTCAAACAATTAATATTGGTAATCAAGATAATATTCAATTTATGTCTATGGCTGTAAAACCCATGAGTACACCTCTAAATATTAATAAACCTTGTAGTTTAAAAACTAATTTAAATAAATCATACAACTCTGTTTCTACAAACAGGCAAACATCACCTACCAATCATATCAAACATCAAGCCAAATCTTATATAACTCATACACTTTCACAAAACATTACTATTATGCCAGAAAATGTTCATCTACCAAAAGATTTTGAGGTTACTCTGGTTAATACACCCCAGAGAAGAATAGACTCCCATTTTAATTCAATCAAAAGGAGTTCAACCATGGAAAATGGCCATCTACCAAATAATCCTTCATCAATTAATGTAAAATGTCAAGTTATTGCAAAGCCTAATTCAAATGGAGAAGTTAACTTTTATATTAGATTACCCAATGGAAAAGAACATCCGGGTCCTGACGAGCTTATCAATCAATACCTAAGACAACACAATAACCAATTACCCGATTATTGGTTAGTATCTTTACCAGTAGAAGTTGCCAAACAATACGGTATTAACTAAAATAAATAAATTATATTTACCTAAAATTAAATTAAAATCCTTATTCTTATGATATATATGTATTTTTTTTTTATAAGAATTTTTTGCAGTAAAATTAAAATAGTTGACATTTTTTTTATGATTTTATTCATCTTATTTTTACATTGTTAATATTATTTATAATGTAAGTTGAATAATATATTTTGATATAAATAGTAACTGATTAAAATTAATAATTATGTATTGGCGATTCCAAGCAAATATAGAGAGCGCTCTTCTCTTATCACAATTGATAATGAAATGTAGGTAATACTCGTAATGACTAATGGTCACCAGTTGTAGTCAACACTCTCCAAGTCAGTTATACAGCTTATAACATAATATTAAAATTATTATAAATATGTATCAAACATTAATTTGCGTTTATTTTAATCATTATTTACCTTTTTTAGTTAGACACCAAGATCGGTTGATTAAAATATGAATTAGGTACTGTTTTTTCCTATTTAATACTAATTTTGAACTTTTACCAAATAATTTGTGTTACCATAGACAATATGTTAATTATAATTATATATATTTGTAAGAAAGTACATTTTAATACAGATAATTAATGTAGTGTAAATGTATACAATGTAAAATTTGAATTTGAATTAAAATAAACTCATAGTTAGCTTGTATCATTATATATAAATATTTGTTTTCAAAATCCAATTATTCCAATTATTGGTTGGGAAATATTAACTATTCCACATATAATGTACATAATCTTGTCAATTTTACATAAATTTTCCAGGGCATATTATTTTTTAAAACATGAAATATTTTCAATCTTTGAATAGCTCGTTCTATATGAACTCTGGCTCTAGCTATATCTGTGTTCATAGTACCGTCTTCAAGAGATAGTTGTTTATTTTTTTTCAAAAAAGGGGGATGAAATAATTTAACACCTGCCCTAGAACATTCCTCTTCAATAAGGAAACCCTTATCAGCCATAACACCATCACCTATATCACATTTTTCTAAAATATTACTTTCTACAAATATATGTTTGTTAGATGCTTTGCCACCATACAGCAGTGGCGTAATTTGGTTAACATTTTTGGTGTTGCAAAAAAAAAACTTTAAAATTAAATAAATAAGTGTATTCAACAAGTGTTATTATTTATTTATATTATAATTTGCAATATTTTTATTTTAAACTTGATTTTCGGCTAATCACAGAGGAATTATTGTTGAATTCGTCAATGACTTCT
>NC_042493.1:97616475-97627825 GCF_005508785.2 Acyrthosiphon pisum
AGTACTAAGCACTAATTTTCGAATATAATACTCCAAATTAAATACACTCAGTATCAAGTTTGAAAGACAAGAATACATATAATAAATATTATGCTAAAATTAGGTAGACTTACATTTGTTTATTTTTGCATTGCGGAGTGCAACAATATCGCTTACAATATTTCTTTGCACATTCGTTTATTGAAACATAATTGTGATCAGCCATATCTTAATTTTCCTCACTGGCAAGTGGTAGCAGGTAGAGTTTAATACTTAAATGCCAAATGGGAAAAAATTGCCAATAAACAGTCAATATTCAACAAACATTGACTTCTATACTACCATATAGAAGTATAGAACAATAATACACTTGACGCTGTATACAGTACCTACATTTCAGAGGTTCTTATCTTTGCCACCAGAGGGCAGCTACTTCGTTTAGAATCGCCAATTTGAGACACCATCTTAAAAGATATAGCAGCATTTTGGGAATTACAGAAACCATAAAAATTTTATATCAATATATCTATCATTGAATTATTATTATTATGGAATCAATAAATAAACTCAATATTTTATATTTATACAATGTATTTATTGTTACACAGATGGCGGGGGCTGCAGGGCTATTACAAACCGTAGTGGCAGGGCTTTAAAGTTTTCACTTGCCGTGGTGGGGCTATAAGAAACCAGTACCGATTTTATATAATTTAACACATCCAATTTCCATGATCCATACAGTGACTCACACAACACCCAATTTACAATGATCTGTATCAGAGTGGTACCCACTTGCCCACCATTTTTTTTTTTTAAATTATCTTTCCCTTTTAGATTTAGTATAATTATTAATTATATACCTATCTACCTGTTAGCAATATATTTATATTGGTTTGTCTACTTATAATAATTATTAGTTATATTAGTGATTGGTGTTAGATTTTATCATTATAGATTATAGTTATATGCCTAAATTATATAGGTACCTTTATAGTATATACCTACACAATGATCCAAGGATTATTTTTTGTTTCTATATCCATTTTGGCATTTTCAAGCAAAGCCTTTTGCATAATTTTAAAAATTGTTGTCACAGCAAAATTCTGTTTTTTTTCGGTTCTAAAATCCAATAGATATTTTATCTATGGTGTAAGTTAGTAATAACTAATTATTAGTAATAAAAAATAATTATAGAAAATGTAGACCTATACAAGTTTGTCAATGCTAAGAAATAAGAATATTATTATGTGTACAAGTACAACAGAATTGTCATAAAAGAAATACCAAAAATCCAAATTCTAATTTCCATGTAATCGATATCAATATTATTATTGAATTCGCAATAGCTGATGTATAATTTCTGAAAATAATAGTAATTTGGACGTTTATAAGTGATTCCGAATTCAGAGTAAATTATCATATAAATTTTAAATTAAAATTTTATTATTACCTTACTAATATGCCTGCATTGATAATATTAAATACCTAAACGTAATGCGGGTATCGTTAACTCTTTTCTCTATACTATGCTCTGTACGATAATTCAGCTAAACTGTTCTTCCGTCTTCATTAGCGCGGTATATGTTGTTTAAATTTATATTTTTATATATAAGTTATAAATTATTATATCAAACTGAAACATGGGTCACCCAAGTGTGTTAAAAATTCATTCTTATTTGTTTTTTTAATAATAATTTTTTATTTATTTTTATTTATAATTTTATAATAATTCATTTTTTATAATATTTCATAGTACTTTATTGATAAAAAAAAAGTCAAATAATAAGGGTTAAAACCGGTATTAACCGAAACCGAAACCGAAATTCGATATTTTTGAAAACCGAAACAGAAATTTTCGATTTTTGAGAACCGAAACCTAAACCCAAACCGATAAAATCATAAAGGTTCCAGTCCTTGATCAGTGTACACTGTACAGCCAAAATATTTAAATGTTTTATTTAAAATAATTTATTTACCTCCACCAATGGCTTCTGTTAAAGGACGCAGAATTTTTGAAAACCCTGAGTCATTGAAAATGGTCAATGGTCTACCATTTACAGTTATCATTTCAGTGCACACCTCCAACAATGAACTTTTATTTAAATTAACATTTAATTTTTTTTTTTTCAATTGTAATATGTTTATCTAAAGGTCCATGTTTCTGTTTCAAAAGATTTAGGTAGATACAAAGTTAAAAATTAAAAAAAAAATAAGTTAATACTAAATACATACCTTATTTGAGCACGAATTATCTTCATCATTTAGACGCTTTACACCACTATTTACGAACTTTAAATCTGCCTTAGTTTTATCCAACATGATAGCTTCATCGGGATGAGTTGCTCGTATGTGCGTTTCCAAATTATGACTAATACTGCCCTTGAGTACAGGTCTACGACACTCTTCAATCTTACATACCGACTCATTTTTGTTAATGTTGTAAGTAAAAAATAATTTTTTACGGGATTTGTTTGGTGTCTACCCATTTTAAATTATATGTGACACAAGTTTTAAACGTGGTAACTAGCGTGAGCGGCATACACGGCACGCATCAGCAAATTGTACGAGTACGACAAACGGAAAAATATAATGATGACGACCCGTAACAAAATAAAACTATTTTAGGTTATTTAATTGCATATCATATTATTATTGGTTGAAAACACGACATACGCAAGCCAACGACTAAGATGTTATCGTATCGCCATAATACAAAATATCTAAATACGGAATAAATCATGTACAATATTGGAAAAAAATATTTTTCCAAGCATTTTATTTAATAAGCCATATGTGTGTAGGTACCTATTAAAATAAAACTTGCAATAACAAGTCAACAACAAACGCTCGTCGAACCCCGATTCCTATTATAGTATTATTCTATGATATGTATACTATATCGTAAATATTCCATTCTGAGAAAACAAAATATTAGACATAAGTTATTAATTATTAGTAGTTATTACTATACATACTATTGTGCATGAATGCATGATAAACAATATGTATAATATAATCAATGTTATTATCCAATTTAACAATGAGTGTGCATATGAACAATATTAAGTATAAATAGACCTGATGTCTGTATGCTTGTATACTTTTGATTTTTTTTTAAATTTATTTAAAATCGATTTGATTATGTAATGATTTCGATTTTGATATAAAATATCGATTTTAACTTTTTTTAATTTTAATAGAAATTTTGAAAATCATTAACAAGCATTCACGATTTCTATATTAATTTTGATTTTTTTTTAAAAATTTCAACGATTTTTATCGATATTTAAAATCGATTTCAAGCCCTGGTATAAGTAATATATTCACACTGTAGTTCAGCAGACGCTGACTATACATTTTTTATAATACTACAGCATATATGTCTTGTGTAGTGTAGCCGGGTACCTATACATACTTAGTCGTTGATTTATATTACGCCTCGTAACACTATTGCAGGTACATCGTATCATTATACTTATCATTATATTATATATATCCAATTTTATTATTATTTACCTTTAACTTCTGTTCAAAAAAGAATAACCAACACTAAAATCTTCTATTTAAAACTACCAATTTTCCTAACAATCAAACACATTACACGTATAAATATTAATAGGAAAAATATCAAAACAAATACAAAGATTTACATAACTCATGACAGTTAAATACTAAAATACTATTTAATATGCACATAGTATGTACAGAATATTATATATATTATATTATTAATTATTTATTATAAAAATACTAGTATCCTTTTTTTATTGGGGAGTTCAAACAGCACTTCATCAGGAGTAATAGAATCGTTTTTGTTGATCGAGAGCATAGCTAGTCTTCCCTATTAAAATTAATTACAACATTAATTCATTTTGCAACGGCAGAATCAGAGGTGGATAGGTAGTACCTATTTATGTTATAGAGAAATATTTGAAGGGGCCCCCAAACTGAAAAAAAATTTGGTCGCTTCGCTCGCAATAGATACTTATTCAATCTAACACCTTTAACTAAACATAAAATGTTTTGTGCGAAACCGTAATTTTAGTTTGGTGTGGGGCTGGGGCATATGAGGAAAATGCTTTTTTCGGCGGTTGTAAGGGATTTTTGAAAAATTTCACGTAAGGTCGTACAAATTCGTACAAATTCCGAACTAAATATCTGCATAGAAGTTTCATACAAATAAGTAGTTTTGGAAATGAGGGAGGGGAGGTGGAGAAACGTTTCTATAGCCCCCCACACAAATTCTTGTATAACTTCGAAAAAAAATTTGTACAAATTCCGTACTAAATATCGGCCAAAAAAATTGCAAAAACTAAATATTGGGGGGGGGGGAGGTAGGGAAACATACTTTAAGGTATATCTTAAATCGTGGTACGATGTCTATTTTGATTGATATACGGCACCCATAATTTCGTTATGAAATCTTTTTTCGTTGTTGGTAAAGTATAGTGTATACTCAATAGTAATATTATTATGATGTATGTTTGTGTATACATGGATAATTAATAATAAGAAATTCATCAATAATATCCCAATTTAATTTTTTGGTCCAGGGGGGGGGGGGGTTTGGACCCCCCGTATGTACGCCGCTGTTTTGATCTGAAGTAACAGATGTCCGTGTTGGCCACTTATTTCACCCTTTATTTAAACTGAAGTGGTTGTCAGATGTCACTTGTCACTTCTCAGAAAATACAACTTCCTTATAATCTATGTTCTATCCTTAGGTCTTAGCCCTTAGATGGTCTTATTCTATAGTATATTAAGCTTCATATGTATTTGGTACATGGGTTAGCCACAATTTATGTAATTACTATATTACTAATTTATAATATAATATTATCATGAGCAAAGTGGCCAGTATCCAGGGAAACTGCTAGTAGCTTGCCGTGAATATGTGATCACCACGGACTAAGATATATCTTAGTTCGTGGTGATCACCATAGTTACGTATAGAATATAGAATATTGGTCCAAACATTCCGGTGCATTGTTTTTCACACCGGTTTAATTATGTAGGATTTAGATGGTTCATATTCCTGGTCACGAACTAAGAGATAAGATGTACCTTAGCACTACTTAGTTCCACTTAGTATATCTTAGTTCGTGTCCCGATTCATTGTTATTTATTTTTTACACCGGATTAGTCCCAGCGAATTTCTATTTTCTAGGTAGATACTGGCTACATAGATAATATAAGAATGGATAGGACATGCCTATACCAGTTCCATATGGGGCCGTGTGCTTTTTTGGGGAAGAGAGAACGTAAAGAGAGAAAGACGATATGGGGCTTTTTAAGGTCATGTGCAAAACTATTTTATTAAATAATAATGAATAAACATGATAGTCAGTTATATTTAGATATTTGTCAGTTTGTATTTGATTGTTTTGCCACCTGTACCTGGAAAATGGAAATTGGAAAATAAAATTATGTTATTTAATATTTATTATTATTAATCAATTATCACATCAATATTCGCCCCATATAACCTTAAAAATAGTATCGCTATATATGAATGTGATAAATGTAATTGATAACTGATTTCCTGATAAAATATATTTGAAATTTGAGGTTATGAAAGTATCTAACTTAATTCTCATGTAAGCCAAACAACATTGATAATGTGGTACAAGTTAACGATAATGGAAAAATGCTTGAACGCGTTATTTTTCAATTTTGATGATCATCTTAAAAACAATATTTGAACGTTGAAATTGTTAAAGGATTATATAAATCTGTAGTTTGGTAAATTTATTATAAGAAATATATAAACTGCAAATTATAATAGTTGTGATTAACTATTACTGTTTTAAAATTTTTTCTTTTAGGTCTTCTTTATAAATGACGGGCTTTACAGGTTTCAGTGCATCTACATCTTCCAGCTTTGGAATGAATACTCAAACAACGGCTAGTCCATTTGGTAATGATTATAATTCAAATGTATCAAATTTAGATATATTTTTTTTATTTACTTATAAAAGTACTGTGAAAAATGTATTAACTTTTTTTTGTTTAACATTTATGTGGTGCATGTTTATTTTTTTCTAGTTCAGTGTATGATTTAATTTAAAAGTACTATAAACTGGTAAAAATTAATTTTTACAAACTATAATATTGTATTATAATACCTAGGTATATATGTGCAAAATGACTAGTTAATTCAATGCAATTATAAGAATTTTAAATTATTAAAAATTTACAGGTTACATTTGATACAGAAAATTATATTTTACTTCGCTTATCCCAGGTTACAAAAATAATCGCTTAACATTTAACGAATCAATAATGAGCTAATAGTCCCTTAAACATGGTTTAGTGGTCCATGATTGGTTGATCGGTCTGTTACAATTTATTGAATCATCAAATTATTCTTTATTAATTTTGCATGCAATCTGGCATTATAATTATGAACACAATCAAAATAAATAATTTCTTAATGATATGTACCTACGATTTTAATGTATTTATGTATAGTTAATATTTTAAAAAAAATATTGTTTAAGAGTATAAATATTAAGTGGTACATTGTAAGTATATGAATTATGACAATTTTTAAAAGTTAAACATTTTCCTTAATTTTGTAAATTGAATCATTTATGTAATTTAATGCTTAATATGCTAAGATCCTCATTATTTTTTTTAAGGCTATGGTTCTACAGCATCATCTGGTACTCCATCATTTGGATTTGGATCTACTACAACGTCAGGTAGTCAAGCTTCTTCTTTTGGTTTTGGAGCCACTACAACTAGTGCAGCACCAACATTTGGATTTGGAGCCGCTAATACTACCGCCCCAACTTTTGGATTTGGTGCAGCTGCTGCGGCTCCATCATCACAATCAATGTTTTCTGGTTTAGGGAAATCACAACCTAATGCATCAGTTGGTAAATCATATTTGAATTATCAAATATAAAATAGTATTTTTAATTTTGAACGCAATGCTTTAGCTCCTTCATTTGGATGGTTTGGTTCATCATTTGGATCCAAACCATTTGGTACAACAGTAGCAACTACATCACCATTCAATTTACCTACTCCTTTTGGTCAAGGTGAATATTATTAAGAATTATTTAATCTATTATTAAGCTAACCCAATTAAAAATGTTAAAATATGTTTCTTTAGTAAAAAAATTAATAAAGCCATTTTTTTTTTTTTTATTATGTACCTACTCAATTATTGAAGTTATAGTTATAAAATACAATCTTAAATATATAATATTTTAAGCTACAGAATAGATTAAATTACATTTATTCTGTGCTTAAGCTAAAAAAACTAAGTAATCTGCTTTTCAAACTGCAGTCAAGCTTGTCTGTATCAACAGAAACGCATACAAAATACAAATCAATTCATACATATTTGATTATATTGAATACCCTATAGAATAATTATTTGCCATTCCATTCTACCTCGATAGCAATGTATGGTCCCAGATAAAGAAGTCAAAACCATCACATGGGATTGGTTATGTTCTCGTTTCAGAGTATTTTTAAAATCTAAATTATTATATTTTTTTTAATTTTAGGTAAAACTAATCAACAACTACAACAACAGCAGCAGCAACAACAACCCTCTCCTAATGCTAATAATTTAGTAATTAATTCAATTGTAAATTGTAAATTATTTGGAGATGAAAGAGATCAGGTTATTTGTAAACTTAACTTGTTGCAAGCTTGTTGGGGTACTGGAAAAGGTATAAACCATAAATTATTCTGTATGATTTCATATTTACTAATATTTATGGTTGTATTATTTTGATTATTACTATGAATATTGATAACTATTAATTTATATTATTATTTTTAAGGATTTTATGGATTGAATATGCCACCTGTTGAGTATACTCCTCAAAACCCGCTCTGCCGTTTTAAAGCTATTACATACAGTGTGAAACCAACATCATCAAGTAGAGATGCACTTGTGGCAATTAATATTAATAAAAAAATGGATGAAATAAGGTTATTATAGTTTTTAAAAATAGAAATAAATAATATCTATTTTTTATTATTAATTTAAACAAAAGTAATAAATAGGTATGATAACAAATAGGTTTGTAATTGTCGTGATGTAATGCATAAAATATTTATTGCACCCTTTTGACTTATAAATGGATCTTTGCCAAAATAGCACAAAAGGAATAACAACAAATGTGTCGAGTTAAATATATAAATACATTAATGATAAACTATAATAGTTTATTAGTCCTTATTTACTTAAGTTTAAATCTTAATAACACTCCTGTAATGTTAAAATAACACCACTGAAAACTACTCCTATTAAGTAATATGTACAATGATTTTGGTTTATTATAATTCTTCTCATTTAAAATTTTTATTTTCGTTTTCATTAATTTTCAGTATATTTTTTACAAACATAGATAAAATTATTTCAAAATTTAAATTATTGTGAATTACCTATTATTTTATTATCTATTAATTTTGATTTACTTGTTATAATTTAAATTTTATTTTTTAGGAAACATGAAGTACAATTCACATCTAATTTACTTGCTCTATTAGGAAGTAATCCAAATTTAAGTATACATTTAGATACATTAAAATTGTATACAGAAACCAAATCAATTGTTTTAATATATGTCGAAGAAAAACTTCAAAATGGTGTGTTCTGTAAATTTTCATTTTAAGAGAAAACCAAATAATAATCCAAATAATTGCGATGTGATTCTAGGAAGTACAAAACGAATTTCTAATATTGATATAATTAACTATCTAATGCAACCAGCTCCCAAGCAACAATTATCAAGTATGGGCATCGAAAATATATTTCCATATACTGGTTTTACTGAAGAAAATCTATGTGAATATTATGAAAATTCACCTGCTGGTATAAAAATTTTTAACTAATCATAAACTATAATTTATTGTAATACATACTTCACTTTATTTATAATCATAAGGCAAAATGAACGTGATAACTAAAGCATAAATATGCTATAAAGTAAAGCTAACCAAGTATATTTAACTATATTCACAGTGTTTGAATTGGGAGGGGATAGAGATCCTCTAATATTTATATTTATATTTTGAGAGCCCCCTTAATAATACTAATTATAAGTTATAACGGAAGGATATTTTAGAATGTTTTGTTTTATATAATATATTTTTAACATATATTAATTTTTATTTTGCAAAAATTTTATTGAATATTTTATTCAAATTCAATTTAATAACAACTTTATGATTATGATGATATGCTTCATTACAGGTATGGAGTATAATTTAATTGTGAATTAAAAAAAAAAAAATTAAAATATGTTTAATTTAAATTATTGTTCTAAAATATTTATATAAATTGTTCATGAGTAGTTGTTACTTGTATACTCGCATTTTGTAAATACCAATTATTTGTATGAAGATTGATAGTTGCAAGATAAGAGGTAAGAAGTTATGTTCAGTCCATCATTTGAAGGAAGATGTAATTTTTCAATTTTAAGTCCCCATTGTTTTATTTTTCGATTCCAGCTACCGTACTCTTTTTTAACTTGAACTCAATATTATCATGATATCAGTTCATAGGTTCAAAGCTCAGTACAAATGTAGTGTTCCAAAATTAGCCATCTTTTATTCTATCATTTTTTTTTCTTGAAATTCGGTATCATTAATCACTATGACGTTATTATATTATATTAGTATTTTAATTATTAATGTAATATTGGTATTGTTATAGCTTTATTAAAACCTATTTAATTATATCTTACAGGAATTGATTTACGAGTGTGGAAACAATCTCAAGCAGATAATCCAAATCCAGCAGTATTCATACCAGTGCCGATTGTTGGTTTTTCAGAGTTATGTTGGAAGTATAAATATCATAATGAACAAGTTACTGTACATAAGTTAACACTTAACAGCATGGCAGACAAACTATCAGAATTAGCTAAGAAAAAAACAAGAGTTGAATCTAAGCTTGAACAATATACAGACAAAATGGATCAATTAACACACAGGATTGTTAAAGTATTAGTAGGCCAAATGGTCATATTAAATGCAGGAATGGCTCTTAGACCTGAAGAAGGAACAATTAAAAATCAATTAGAAATGTTATACAATGATATTAATTCACCATTAAGGTTCCAAGTATGTAATAATAATATATATGTCGTAGCCACTTGTGAAATCAAACTTTTCATGAAAAGATTGGGGGGGGCAAGCCCCTCCCCCAAGTCAAAATTTGAAATTGCGTCTATGTGCCTCTACGTAGTGGATGAGTATAAAAAAAAACTGAGTTTTACCAAAAAATGAATAAATATTATTTGGAGAAGCCTGGTAAAAAACCATAACACTATACAGCTGAACAATTGAGTCATTAAATGTTTTATTTAAATCACATTCACGTTACCCGACATTATTTTTATCACTTTACTTCACTTTTTGATTCAAAAAGTTGAGAATTACAAATAATGTTACTTTTTTTTTTAAATAATTACAAAATCAGTCCATAACAACTTATAAGTAGTATGTACATTAGGTACATTGTTAATGCCTTAATGTTATACATGGACAAAATGTATAAGTAATAATTCCTGGGATCTTAAATAATATTGTTCATTATTATTTATTATCTAAAACTTTTGGAATCGTAAATAAACTTGATTGATTTTGTAAATTTTCTAGCCCCTTGTTTTTGTCATATATTGTACAATAAGTACATTCATAAATCACAGGTAACTTATTTTAAGAACGTAGAAAATAATACTTATAATAACTAATAGGTCGTTACGTTTCATTACAATTGTGTTAATTTATTCAAGCCTGGGCAAGTTAATGATAATTTTTAACTGAGTTAAGTTAATGTAAAACATTTTAACTCAGTTAATAGTTAAAAGTTAACCTATTTTTTTTTTTTAACTCAGTTAAGTTAAAAGTTATATGAACATTTTCAATTAACTTATTAACTTAAGTTAAGTTAAGTTATTTTATTTTTATAATATCTTTGTGAATACCCAGTAATATGGTTTAAATAATAAAAATCATAATTATTATTGAACACATGAAATAGCCAATAGCTTTTCTATACATGGGTACTGAATTAATAGAATTATGAAGTAGGTATGAAAAAAATACAAAATTGAAAATACCAAAACAAATACAACCTTTTGATTTATTGATACACTAATACAGATAAGTACTATACATTTTTTAAAATTATTAAATAAAAATAACATGGTATTTAAGAATGTACTTAATTTTAAACTCTGAATACTTTTTCATGGAACTAAAAGTCTAAAACTGTTAGAGAATATAGCCAACTTTATACTTCAGTAAAATATTTATATTTATAAATATTTATTTAAGAAATTGATTCAACTATATTTGTAATTCCCTATTCTAGTAAATGGTTATGTAATAACAATAA
>NC_042493.1:97627875-97634735 GCF_005508785.2 Acyrthosiphon pisum
CTTGTTATTTATTAAGTTAATATCAATTTAAAAATAAGTTTAAAGTTAAAGAAATTAAGTTAATGAAAAATTAAATTTTAAAAAAAGTTAAGTTAAAAGTTAAAATTAACTTAACTTTTAACTTTTTAACGCGTTTATGCCCAGGCTTGAATTTATTATTGCCCTTGTTCTAACAACAAGTGTGTAGTGTACCTATCATATTATGTTAATCCTTATACAAGAACTATAATTATTTAATTTGTTTTCTAATAAATGTTCTAATCAATAAAAAAATGATTAATAAATGAACAATATATTAATATTATATAAATAGTTATAAATATACTATGTATAGGTAATAATATAAATTAAATTTAGATAAAATAACTACAATTTATCTTTATAATATCTATACCTATGGTAATTTAGAAGTCATAAATAAGTATACTTAATAAATACATTAAATATATTATAATGGATGTAGGTAATCAAACTTGACCTGTGCAATGAATTTTGTACTCCAGTACATAAAGTGAATGACCAGATTGTGTAATAAATTACAGTGACTGTTTCATGAAATTGTCATCTTTTCATGAATAGTTTGATTTAACGAATTGTCTATGACATATACATGTATATTATATCAATGATTTGTTGTTGAAACTTATTTACCAATTTAAATTATGGCTTTTAAGGGAAAGTTAACCGAAATTGCTACTCGTTATCGATTAAAAAATGCAGAACTATCAGAAGACTCGAAAAGAAATTCTGGTTGTATTCCGCAAGTAGCTGAAGAATTTAAACATGTAAGTAAAAATATAATACATTTTTATATAAAATTATTGTATATACTTATAACAAACTATATATTATATAAATAACTGTAATTTAATTGCATAGTTCTTAGAACTTCAACATACAATGATATCCGAAATGCAGACAGTAGTGAAAGAAGATTTCAACGCTATAAACTTGATGAAAGGGTCATTAAAAAAATGTAAGATAGTTGATTGAATAATAATATGTTGGAAAATAAAATACGTATTATTATAATATTAGTATTAATTTAATTATATTTTATAATAATAACATTTTATGCAGTACCTATTGGTTATTATTAGGGACCGGATTTATATGCAAATGCATATATGTATTGGAATAAGATTTTTGAAATCTGATGAAAATTGTCCTCGATTTAGATCACTCCTATTAAAATAACACCAATTTTACTTTGCATATTTTGCATATTTCAACGTTTTTACCTATTAAATACATATTGAATGTATATTTGTAGTTTTAAAGTGCATATTATTATTTATAACACATATTATATTCGTTTTTCGTCGTATTTTCACGTTCACAGACACATAATATCGATAAAATTGACACCGGTCGTTATTTACAAAGATAAGATTACATACTTCATATAGTCATATGCAACATATATATATATATAGATAAATTCGTTGCTCATATAATAGAATTCTAGTGTTAGACGGTCAGTTTTTGATGTCAGTTCATGTCTTGCGTTTGATGTTTAAAATTGTGCCCAAATGCGTCTAGTGATTTTTAATATAATTTTAATTCGGAACTTTAAAATTCCTAAAGTAAAAACTCCAATTAGGAGTCGTTTACAGACATACGTAAACGATCATTAAGATATTTTTAAAACCGATGGTTCAATTTTGTAATGCAATATTTGTGAAATTCCAGTTAACGCTACTACAAAGTTTTTGGTAGACCAACATTTGTCACGTGATAAACACAAGAACAATTTAAAACTCAAAGAAACACATTTAATTAATAAAAAACAAACTTTTATTTCTAATATGAACGTGGATAACTTTAATGAAGATATTTGCCAAGCTTTTATTTCTGCAAATATTCCTTTATTTAAATTACAAAAGCCATCTCTTCGCGCTTTCCTATAATAAATATTTTATAACATATTACAGCATTATAAGAAGCATATTTTGAGGACTTTTTGTGCATATAAATCCGGTCCCTAGTTATTATTTATAAAAAATAATGTTTTTACTTTTTTTACATTATCTGAATTTGTTAAAAAAAAAATTAATTATTGGAGTCTCAATTTTACTGTAAATTTTTATTGCAGTTCAATACTGTACTACTTTATACTTTATAATGTTTAGTTTTAATATTTAAATAAATTATGATTTACATTGTAGATTTTATTTTTGAAAATAATTTCATGATAATTAATATTTAATATTATTTATAGCAAATGCATACCAAATTCCTTTTTAGTTCTTAGACTATGAGACCAAAATAATTATTTTAATGTTAATATTTTTCACATATTTTATTTGTTTGGGTTATGTATTTATTGTGTACTATAAAACACATTATTATTTATAGTTAGTTATGGATAAGTTGAACTTAAGTTTTCTTACACTTGAAATTGAATCTAATTCAAATTTTCTAACTTTTAAAAATGTTATACTTTAATTATAAATATTAACTTATGTCTTGGAAGTGTTTTAATTCTTAAAAAAAAAACAAGAAAATTAATTTTCCGTTATACTCACAAACTTATGTACTATTCTATATTAAACTACCTATTGATTTAATGATTTATAATATTATCACAAGAAAAACCCTTCGTAAACTTCGTATAAAAATGGATAAGTAAAAAAAATATAAGATCTTTAAGCAATATAAAGATGTGATATGATGAATAAATGCTAAGTGTATTGAATTTAAGTAAACTTATTTTGTTTCAATAATTTATATACTTAGCGAGGAATTATTTCTTAAAAGAAACAAAGTGTGATAAACAAAATGAAACTTGAAAATAAGTTACTATTTTATTTTTATTTTATTCAGTCTAATAATTTAAGTGGTTTATTTAAGGTATTTTAAAATGTTTGTAACTTCTCAACTTTTTTTGGTAGAAATAATGTTCTGATGCCCGATGTATGTTTTTGGAAGCAAATTGGATATATTTGGTAATTTTAGGAGGTTGAAATTGAATATGCTCAAGGCTTTTTAAAATAATTGGAGAAAAAAATGAAAATTTATTAAAATTGTTTGGTAACCAGCTTGGTTACTGTCCTTACTTGGATTGTATTTGATTAATTAAAAAATTTTTCTTTCTATAAATATCAATAAAAAATTATTTATTCGGTCAAAAAGATTAAAAAATAATATTATGTAATACTTAAGTATTTATTATAGCTAAAATATTAACGATACATAGGTAGGAACCATGGTTATTTTTTATAAGCATTTAAAGTTCAAATTTCTTCAAAACCACAGTTAATTAGTACAAAACTTATAAAACATTAAATGTGTATAGTTAGGATAGACGATTTAATACTAGGTCTTTCATACAAATAGTTCTTACTTTTACCGAAAAATTACAGATAAATTTCGAAAAATTGGTATGCAAATACAATGTTTTTTCAAAAATGAATTCATTCTGGTACCTGAAACATATGGATGGTTTGGGTGAGAAAGGGTATAAGTCATATTTTGGTTTATGCATGAATTTTATAGGATTTTTTACGCCACATTGTTTGGTGGCACTATAATTGTTCCAAGTGTTACTGTTATCATGCTTTTAATACATGCGTTTGGGTACAAGTCAAAATAAAATAAAATATTTTGTGAGAAAAGGGATAAGTCACTCAGAGACCAGAGTAGGTTCAAACACTACAAACTTTTTATAATTTTATTTACGAATGTGATCGTCTCCATTGGTAATAACGGGTAATAAGATATAAAATAATTAATATGTTTTTGAATTTATACTAACTAGTTATTGTTGTAAGTTGTGAATTTTTTTTATTTAAATAATATAAATTGAGACCTGAGAGAGATGACCTCTAAAAGATCAAAACAACTTCTGACTAAAAAGTAAGTATTTTAATAATATTATAATACAGAAGACACCTGACTATGATGATGATGTTAGTGTAGTATTAGGAACACCAGAGCATGTTTTTGAACCAGGTATTAGTCATATTTTATACTTAATGTTAAAATTAATAATTGTAGTTTAAGAAACAATTATTATGATACTTAATGAATTTAAATGAATATAATTAATATTATGTACTGCTGTACTTTTTGACAATCCACATTTTTTCTCTGTTAATAATATTAAATTATCATAGTTTTAAGTACCCACCTACTTAATTATTATTTTTATTTACCTATCTTAACATGTTCTTGAAAATCTATCTATACTATTAAATTAATTTAACCTAATATACCTAATAAAATTTTATTCACCTCTCTTACATTATCAAAGAAAATGTAAAAAAATAAAAAATAAAAGCTGTAAATCAATTTATTTTTATATTCATGAATTTTATAATACTTGTAGTTTTGTGTAGCTATCTGCTATATGTAGGTACAATTTACTTAATAATATAGTTAATTCAATATAATTAATTACAAATTAAATTTACTCTTGAACTTGATGAACACTATTTACATAGTTATATACCTTTGATAAATATTTTACATTGGTTACTGTGTGTCTTAGATTTTGCTATGAGTACTGAAAATGTTGGAATATATTACTAATAAAGGAAAGATAGTTCATGGTCATGTATCTAGACCTTTAACTGACTGTAGATTAAAATGTAAGACTAAAACTGATCGGGACTCACAACAAATATTATTCAATATTTACTGGTCAATGAAATCATATGATAGGCGAATAACATATATATCTTACCACATAAGAATTGTTAAAAAAGCAGTTAGTAGAAAGCGAACAAACACTCCAGAAAAACAAAAAATTAGACAGATAAAATATCAATATCATATTCCAAAATATAATGAAATGATTATTATTTGACAGTTCATCCTGAATTTTTTCATGATTTTTATATAAAATTAAAACCAAGGAAATTTTGAATGATCCTCTTGTGTCAGATGAATATAGTGACTGAGATATTCATTTATTAATATGTATCATTTTTATTTATTGTATTTATTTTAATTTGCATTTACTATTATTACTAAGTTATTTTTATGTTCCTAAAATAAGGATCTCAAAAATTCTTAGTTTTTTTATTTTTTTTTGATACTATCAAAATATTAAATAGGTATGAATACCTTATATGAAATAATATTATTACATATTTCATTATAAGGAATATTATGTTTTTACTTTCCATCAACTATTTTAATTTTTTGTTATTCCTAAAGTAAGGATCTCACTAAGCTTTGTAAGTTTATTTTTTAATACTTTTAGGATATTGAATGTTAAAAGTTATTTTAAATGAAATGTTTTACATCTGTTTTTATGTTAATATTTTATTATTCTTTTTTGTTAGTAATATTTAATTAATAAAACATTGATTTTCTTGAGAAAAGAATTTCTATTAATTTTTATTTAATTATTTTAAAAGTGCAGATAATAAGAGGACGCCACACCCGCATTTGTTGTCTCCGTCTTACAAGTGCATAACATAGCACATTTACGCTCAGCAGAACACATGTAGCTATTTCGATGATTGTTCAACGGGTAATCATATAAAATTTGAGGGATTTAAATTAAATTTCAAAAGGGGTCCATATAGAAATATTGTATTCAATATGACGTATATATAAGCTAATACTACGGGTTATTAGTGTATTTTGAATTAAATCATAACTTTATTAAACTTTAGACAGGTACGCTACAAATGATAATCTAGAAATATGTATAAAATTAATAACATTTTTCCGAATAAACATATTCTAATATACACCATTGTTTCAATGTAAGAACCTTACCTGAAACTACTCGAAATTATATTGCTATAATTCAACAGACATATGCGCAATATAATAAGGGACTCATAAGTCATATAGTATACCTGTATAATACGTATACTGTATTTTCTTTGAACTTGAAACGCTCGCAAAAAAATACATATTATTATGTATAATATGTTATTTTCAAATCTAAAAAGTCTGATGTGACAAGACGTTTGTTTAGATGGGTTATTATTAACAATGTAATTATACTATGTAAAAATGAGCTACTTTAGTTTAAACGTTAGACATTATAGTTAATCGACCTATTATACAATTTGATGGTTAGAACATTATCCGTGTTCGTATGTTGGTTTTATTGAAGACTGTTCAGTTTTTATAAGTTTAGGTGCCCACTAATATAGAGGAAACGTTTAATTGTTTGTAACGAATAAACACCTAAAAAATAAAGGCTTTAAATCCCTTGTTTGAGATACTCTTCGGGTTGATCCTCTTATTTATCTTTTTTCGCCACAAAATGTCGCCAATCTCTTTTCCCGGAAGTCTAAAACTCCAAACTGCATCTGTACCGAAATCCAGGGAATGGTAAACTTCTACGAATATATAGGTAATCTCCTGCGTAGACATAGTGTTAAGACCTACAAGAGATAATGAAATAATAATTTTTACGAAAAAATCAAATTAATTTTTAAAAAGGTGAACAAATGGGTATCGCTTGTTCGCTTTCGTGTCCTCCTATAGCATAAACTTATATAAATTATCGAATTTAATAATTTCCTCCAAGTTAAATCGTTTAATTATCATTCATTATTGAATAATGTATTACAATATTAAAAAAAAAAAAAAAAAACCAAAAGACTTGGGTGTGTATGTAAAAAATCAAAACAATGTTAAAAAGAAATCAGGAAAAAATAATATATCTTCGTGTTGTTGACATTAAAAATTTAAATTAATAATCGTATTAAAAGAAATCGTTAACCTAGACACAAATTGTTTGTATCTTATCTATAAAAATATATTTTTATATTTATTATTTCCAAGTTATCATTTTTAGCTCATTGAGCTTTTCAACTCCAAAATCGTGAATTCAAATAAAATGTTGGAGCGTAAGATGTTACCCTATTTTTTGTTTTCAGGTAAAAATG
>NC_042493.1:97635573-97640442 GCF_005508785.2 Acyrthosiphon pisum
TTACTGTCCTAAAAGGTGATGACAGACACAAAAATAAAAAAAAAAACACACATCATTGTAAAATCAATACATTCATCGTTCCACTCAGAATCTAAAATATAAAATGATAAAAATTGGTATTGTTCATATATTTACTTCACTGTATAAGTTATCAAGTTTTTTTGTCTCCTGAAAAATTGTATAATTTGACTTATACCCTTTCTCGCCAAAACCGTCCATATATGAAATTTACGTCTTGCTGACAGTTGAAATTTGATACCTACATAATATAAATATATTATACGACGTGTTTTCACGCTCACGCGATACACTAATCGGTTAATCGTATATTATTATTAGTTATTACTATTATAATTATATGTAGTGTTAATAATGTAATTATTTCGTTTAACGCGTGATTTCTTGGTTTAATAAAAAAAAAACGAGCAACTGCTTTTATTGTTACCGCGTCTACTAGGTCTAAATAGGTTCCTATATGATAATATTATGTGTTTAATGAAGCTACACCCATAATGAAAACAATTACTTCGTATGCGGATGGTGCATATTATTACGATGGTAATAATATTGTAATATAAAATTGTTATATATTAATTAAGTTTCGTTGATTGATCTTAAAAAAAATCATATTCATTTTTTTTCCAGTATGAACATCATTATTTGATGAGAGGGGAGAAGTTGATATAATTTATATTTGTTAAAATTTTTTTTTCTTTTTACTCACCATTTTTATGGATGATATAATATATATATATATATACCTATAATTCTTTGTTTTTATTATGACCTTTTTTTTCCATCACAATGACGCCCACTCGTCAAGTACAACGTGAAAACCCACGACGGGTAATATGTGTGCGTTATCTGAAAATAAGATGTTACATTGATTTAAAACACACACTTATTATAATAATAATATTATATGGTGTGTAACAGGTGAAACCGATAGTGTTGATTTTTCAAATTTAATTACACGCTTAACATATTTTTTCAATTTTTTTCAATTTAAGACATATAATATACATTACACTTACTAATTAGTAATTACTATATTATTACTATGTGAATCGATACGTTTTAGAATCACAAAAGTGTTCAATCATAACTATAATTAAAGAAATCTCTTTTTTAAAACAATATCAACGACCTACCTTTATATACCTATGTATGGTTTTGGTAAGATAATTGACAAATTACGATAAGTAATAAAAATATTTTTGAACGTATAAAAATTATCAAATATATTTTGTGAGTTCAAATTTAAAAATAATAAAATAGTGTCGGTGAAAAAATTTTCAAAAATAATCCCTAAAAGAATATATTATAGTAAGACGTGCGAGGTAGTGTGTACATGCACGATTCGTCAACTGTGCCCATCGACGTCAGAAAATAAAAAAATGCTCGATCCATCGACATGTCGAAGAATTTTATACGGTTATTTATTATTACAATGATATTTGGCGTATAAACAGTATTATCTACAGAGATGATGGATCACGGCGATGACGATGAATATATTATAATGACGTCTACCCATTTATTATGTTACACTATTATTATATAGAAGACGGAATATCACACGAATCGCACGTGATCGAATTGGCAGCGAGGTAATTGCGTAACGAGAACAATATTATAATATAATTCACCTAAAACCCCAAATAATATTAACTAATACCTACGCATAATCACGCGGAAACCGGTCGTTTAGATGAATATTTAGAGCGTATATCATTGTGTAGAGCCTAGATAGGTTAGGGAAACGTAAGGACCGGGAACCTTTGAAACAGTCACAAAATTCGATGGCTTATTGACAAATGGCAGATAAGTAATAGCTACCTATGCAACTATGCAAGGTACGAAGGGAGACAAAAAACTTGAGGTGCGGCTTCAAAATCATAATATAATGTCCACACGTCACCAAAGCGCAGTATAAGACGTCTTTGTATAGAAAAATGTCTAGTGGCAAAACTGTAGTCGTTGAAATATTAATTTTTAGACGACGTATGACGATTTGTCACACTGATAGCTGATCGTCGTCGTCGCTATGATACAGGTTGATTCGCCAAGCATGCCTTATGTTTCTTCAATAATGCAGTTATATGAATTTTCGAATTTTATATAATAATATTATACAAATTATTACATACAATTATTATAAATTATTATTATTTTAAAATTCGTGAGATTTTTTGTATTACTTAAGGAGTATCTTGTGGAGATAAAACTAATATTTTCAAAATGATGATTTGAGTGATTTGAAAATTATTGTAATAATAAATATTGTTTAATCAACATTAATTATTTGTAAAAGTTTTTACAATATATTAGATCTATTTACATCTATTAATTTATATTTTAGTAAAAACATTTTTAAGGACTATTATTATTAATTATTCTTAGTATGGACATTTTAATAAACAGTAACTAAATACTCGATACATTTTAATAAAATTAGTCACTGGTTTTTTAAAAAAAAAAATGTTTATTATTATGGGGATGACTTCATTAAATATGGCAAATAAAATACTAGACTATATTAACAAAAATTATCTAAGATTATAACTAATGTGTGGGCACCGTTTAATTATAAATTTCCTATTAGTTAAAAAAACCAAAAATATTGCTTGAGGTTTCAGCTTGCTGAGTATAAACTATAATCAGCTGTCATATAATTAATGGTGAAATTAGTAATCAGCTATTAGGATAGGACAGCTTATATAGTTACAGCCTTAAATGAGTGGAAACATGCTAAGCGGGTAGTTGAAATGCTCACTTATTAAATGCTTTCTTATTAGTTATTAGTTATTTATATGCCTATGCTGGTAGATTGTATACCTATCTATTATTGTTAATTTGTAATTTCGATTTATAGTACACATTCACAAAGAAGCTATCACGAATCTTCCACTTTGGATTCAAATAATTTTTAAATACATATTATCATAAAGAATTTTCAATAATTGATCGACTGAATTCCGATACGTACAAAATGGCACATCAATTTTACCAACACCATTCTGATTTACAACATGGCCTTTAATTTAAAAAAAAAATAATTATATAGAAATATTTTTAATATTAAATATAATAACAATAAAGAAATAAAGTGCTTACTAGAATACATTATTGGCTCATCCAGTGTACCTATATGAGACAACAACTTGGAAGTTTTGCTATTTTTTGGAGCATCAATTTTATCAATATCAATCTGTTCTACAACTTGACCTTTAATTTAAAAAAAAATAAAAATGTTTATTTAATAAATCAAAAATAAATATATAAAGCACTTACTTGAATGTATGGCTCATCCACAATATGCTTTACGGTCATACCAGCTAAAAATGTCTGTACATTTTCTTTATCTTTAAAATTTAAATATAAAATTAAAAGGTCGTTTCTACTAACTTAGTCAATACATTTATATTATTTAAAAATAACTACTATTGTCGGACTTATATTATATTAGGTAATGGCTGCCTCCGTATTTTTTAAATGGGTGGGTATCTAACTGAATAGTTACTAATTATACTATTTATACTAATTAATTAAAATTAAAATTAAATTAAATTAAATTATTTATTTTCACATGTACTGCTTGAATGGCATTTTGATGTACATAGTCTATTTGCTGCTTTGCACTTAAATTTTCGTGTTTTACACTTTTGCGCACATGTACACCGTTCGTAGGCCTTGACCTCCTAAATTGGAAAATTTACGGCCGGCAGCCTCTCTCATTGAAATTTTTACTGTTTGAGGTACATCTTCAATATTATATTATATTATATTATTTTAATTAATTAGTATAAATAGTATAATAGTATAATAAATAGTATAATTAGTAAAAAAAAATTATTTGAAATAAATTAGTATAAATAAAAATAATAATAATATAAAATTTAATTAACTATTAATCATGTAATTGTTAGAATAAATGTACTTCACAATATTTGAAATATATAATTTAAGCTAATATTTATCATTTGATGATTATTAATTACCTATGTATAATAATTTAATATTAATAATTTGCAATAAAAACATAATATATTATGCAGATTATTTTGAATAAATACTTAACAATTTACATTGCCCAATATACCTCGGACATTGTATACATTGTCTGAATTTTTCACTTTGCCCGTAACATGCATAATATACGTCAATGTGTATGTACTATAGTACCTATTATTTAATAGAGACTACCTATTGTTATATTTTGTATATTCTTATTGTTTTAATTATCAATAAAAATTAAAAATAAATATAAAACTTACTTCCTTTTTTTAGCACCTTAGCTAAATATGATTTTTTATCCACCCATTTCACCATATATTGTTTTCCAATCACTATTTTATATTTTATTGTTTTTGAAGGACACATATATTAAACATTATCTTCAATGTATTTAACGGCAATCCATTCTATTAAATACAATTTAAATAATTTTATTATTTATATTAAGTTCTAAGATTTTAATTTTGATAAAAATGTGAATAAGTGTTAAGTATGCAAAGTAAATACAATTTATGTAAAGTATGAAACATTTTTAATATTTAGTCTACTTTATGTACGTACATATAATTAGTAGTACAACAGTATACGTAGGACATACCACATTATACATAGGTAACTAATGATAGTTTATAGTTCTGAATAATATTTTTTGGACTTTAACAAAATAACTAAAATTGTTGAAAAATATTGTTATATTACGCGATTTAAATATTATATCCAAGTAAGTACAATTGATAGTTTTTAAAATAATATTATCTTGTTTCGCAAAGTAGAACAAGTGTTTGTAAAATATAGATTTATCTTAGAAGCTCGAGTATTGTTGAATACTGTTAATTTGTATGTTAACTTATA
>NC_042493.1:97640542-97642551 GCF_005508785.2 Acyrthosiphon pisum
AATATTGTCGACTATCACAGTTGATCAACACGGATTTTTCCCCGGACGTTCTACAGTTACCAGTGCAGTAGATTTTATCTCTTATGTTCACGTGTCTTTTGACTCGAAACAACAGGTTGATGTAATTTTTACAGATTTTTCAAAAGCCTTCGATTCAATGACCATGGTCTCCTTGCTTATTCTTGATCGATTAGGTGTTGGTGAGCCACTCTTATCCTGGATTCAATCTTACTTGTCAAATCGCAGTCAATTCATAAAAATCTTTGATAAAACATCAGCATGAATTCAAGTATTATCCCGAGTTCCCTAAGGTAGTCACTTAGGTCCATTATTATTTAATATTTTCATCAACACTGTCTATCCCATAATTGATCCATGTAGACCCTTTGAGAAGACTCTTTGCTGACGACGCCAAAATTGTTTACATGATTTCATCACAAGACGATTGTTTAATTCTTCAGGCCACATTAGATAAATTTAATATATGGTAATAATAATTCATTTGCACATAACACTGAAAATCGTGAAAAAGTCTATACCATAAAAACTAATGATTTCTGGCAATTAAGTTTTTGCGCTATCGTTCTTAATTGTTTGTAATAATACAAAGATGTTTGAAAAAAAAATTTAAAAATTCGTGTCGGTGCTAAACTGGATATTTTATAACGCTAAATTTAGCAAATATTTTGTTTGAAATAATGTCCAACCAATTTACCCCCCCCCCCCCCTCCACAATTTCTGAGCACGCCACTGATCATTATTAATTTTTAAAGTTTTTGTATCTAAATATAATACAGGTAATAAATATAATAAATCTATAAATAAATCATTTGATTACCTATTATACCTACCTAATGTTAATTATTATTGATAATAATTTTGTGTTAATAACACGATATACGATTCTGCGTTTTTGCAGCGATTTTATGATTTTATTAAAATTATGTAAGTACTTAATTAAAAATGAGGTAGCTTCAAAGAGTACTTCTTACGCTTTATGTTTTTATGATTTTAAAATAAATCTTTTTTATCGTAAACAGAAACAAAACATTTTGGTTTTCTGCGATTAATCGCTCAGTTTTGAAGTCTGCCAATAAACATGTCAGCGTTTTTGGAAAGGTTAGCTGCTGTAGATTTTTTTTAAATTTCCAATTTGGAACACAAGCCATGTAGAGTAAAAACATATTTTGTGGATACTACATAAAAATGTGTTTACCTTACTCCCCAGTTCCGACCATAACTTGTTAAATTTATAATAAATTACTGTGCAAGCAATAAAGTAACAAAAACCGTTAGATGAAAATTGTTTAAATGTTAGCACAATTGTACTGTAATCGGTCATATAAAAGTGATAAGGCCTTATACTAAGTAATATCCACAGATATATAAAAATACTAGATAGCTGACTGCTATTATAGTCCATACGTATAAAATATTGTCTCCAACAAAATGGCCACCAATCGCTATCTAAGAGGTGAGTGTTTACAAATTAAACTGATACAGTATGCGATAAGACACTACTTTGTATATATCATGAATAAATATATACATACAACAACACATTGTAACATTGTTACTTATCAATACAATACAACATAAATATTCACCTCTTAGATAACGATGGTAGCCATTTTATTGGAGACAATAATAATACCGAAGTCGGCTATCTAGTATTTTTATATATCTGTGGTAATATCACAGAACAAACAGAAGGGAATCCTAAGGCTCATCGAAAAACCGTCCGACATTTCTAGATATTAAACTCGCTGCCACGTACCGAGAAATTCCCTTTTTTAAAGTTTTCTGTGGTTTTTAGCTACACTGTTAATCTGCAATTCCACTCATAACAACAACAACAACACATGGCTAACACGTCTATCAGTTTTTGAACGAATAAAGTGTTGCACGATATAAAGAAAAAAGGGCAAATTCCCGGTACGTGGCAGCACGTTTAAATTCTAGAAATGTCGGATGTGGTTTTATCATCTCCCATAAGAGCCTATGTTAAA
>NC_042493.1:97642787-97650166 GCF_005508785.2 Acyrthosiphon pisum
TTATACCTTAGATTATTTGCATCAGGCAATATCTAGCAAAAAGATACTATTTAGAATGGATAGATTAAAAAACTCTGGGTATAGGTATCTATCACCCAGAGAAAAATGTTTTATTATTAATGAAAAACAGCTATACATTTAATGGAAAACTGGTATGGTTTGGAGCCTATGAAATTCACTCATTAAGTTATGAATAGGACCCGGATTTATATGCAAATGCATGTTCTTCTACAATTCACTTAGAATAATTTTGATTATAAATGTCGACGTTTCGTAATGTGTAGATTCTATGGTTCAATTTTTTTTTGCATATTTTAGCATATTTGAATGAAAATGCATATTTATTACATATTTATTATGATAGTTGCATAAATGTTGCATATTCTATAATTCATAAAATGTACGTCTGTAAAGATATCTACTGTCGATTATAAATAACTCATTATACATGGATAAGTGATCGTCAATCGACATCATCGTTATCGACGGCCGACGAATGACGACAAATATTGGATTTTCTAGTGGTAAATTTATTTATTCATTGAGTTTAACAAAGATTTATGTAATTTTATGGTGGCTAACGATAATTCACTTTTTAAATTAAACAATCCACAGTTTAAATTGTTTTTTGAAAAATATCTAAAACTCAAATTACCAGATGAATCTACCCTCCGAAAGAACTATTCACCTTTATGCTATAATGATGTTTTATGTAAATTTAGGAATGAAATAGGAAACCGTCCAATTTGGGTTCATTTCATCCATCGATGAGACAATTGATGTACAGGGACGATATGTTGCTAGTGTCATAATTGGGAAATTATCATCTGAAGAATGTACAAAACCAATCGTTTTAACGGTTGAGCAATTACCTACAAAAGGCAAATTTTCAAACAATTTCCCAATTATTTAATGACTCCATGAGCATTTTATGACCCGAAAAATTTATTTCATGAAAAAGTATTGTTGTATGTAACAGATGCTGCTCCGTACATGGTTAAATCTGGCGAAGCTCTTAAAGTATTTTACCCTAAATTAATTCATGTAACGTGCATGGCTCATGAACTACACAGAGTAGCTGAAGTCATAAGAGAAAAATATCAAAATGTCGATCGATTAATTTCAAATACTAAAAAGATATTTTTAAAAGCACCTTCACGTGTAAATACTTTTAAAGAAATATATCCCAATTTGAGTTTACCTCCACAACCAATTTTAATTCGTTGGGGTACATGGTTTGAACCAGCAATTAATATGGGAAATATTTCAATGAGGTAAAATGTGTTATTAATGCTTTAAACCAAAATAATGAAGCGAAGTGTATTGAAAACGCACGTAGTTTATTTCATAATAAAGAGTCAAAAAATGAGCTCGCCGTTATTACAACACACTTTCAGTGTTTAATAGATACAATAACAAAATTAGAGAAATCGAATGTTACTTTAAGAAATAGTTTATTGCTCATAGAAAATATTAAAATTAAATTCGAAGAAGGAGGGCCAGGAATAGATTTCGCTAGATCTAAATTTACAAATGTGTTGTCAAAAAATCGTGGATATTCTACAATGAAAAAAATCGATGGTATAATCAACGGCGAGATAACTGAATGTGATGAAGATGAGGAACTGTCAGTTGAAGATTTATCGAAATTTAAATATGCACCAATTGTATCTTGTGACGTGGAAAGAAGTATTTCCAAGTACAAAAGTATGCTTCCAGATAATCGTAGGAGTTTTCAATTCGAAAAGTTGAAATCCATATTTATTACTTCATGCTGGTACTCGTCCAATAATAATAATTTAATATAAATAGTAATACTTTAATTAATTTATTACACTTTTATAATACTTACACAATGTCATTAAAAATGTTATTTTGAATTTTCTTATTAATAAACAATTTTTATACATAATATATTGTTAATTTTGAAAATTTTGCATATTTTTTGCATATTTATGATATGAATCTGCATATTTTATAGATTTTTATAGCATATAAATCCGGGCCTTAGTTATGAATATAGACTCCATTTAATTAATTAAATTGACTACACGTTAAATATATTATGAATTATTTTGATATAATGATTGGCTTCCTTAAAATTATGACAAACAAGTATTATAATCTATTATATTCACCTTAAACTCAATAGTATTGAAGTCTTCATTATAAAGTATAAGTTTGTATTTACTCTTAAAAATAACCAACCAATATAGTTAATACTAAGACACAGAGTATCATTTTAATGGAATATTTTTCTTATATTTAATGGCGTCAAATGATTGATAATAAAATGAAGCTTATAAATTAAATTTAATACTTTGATGGACTAGCATCATTTTAATGGAATTGTTTTCATTCTTATCATTGCCATAATTGAATTATTTTAATAAATTATTACATTTTATACCATTATTTAAATTATATACAATAGGTAACAAGAATAATGTAGGAAAAATAAAATTTATAAAAGTACACATAATTGTTGAAATAAAATTAAGTATATTCATTATCAAAACAGTATCAAATAATATCAATATTTACAAGCATTTAAAATAATAAATTACAATTAAAAGAACATTTAGTTCAAACAAATTTTAGTAAATAGTATTATACAAGTGTAAAAAAAGTAGGTCAGCGCATTTTGGTGGTGGACGTTTGTCCATTTTTACACCAATACTTCACTCTTAAAAAAAAATAACAATATTTTCTGCTATATGTTCAATACATTTTAGTAAGGCTTGTTTAGTAAGGCTAAGTTTATGCTGAATTAAATATTCAGTTACAATATTTGCTATACTTTTCCTACATTCACTGGAAAAACATATTTATCACTTAAATGTAGAAGGCCTGTTTATATTAATACCTAAAATATGTAAATAGGCTATGGCCAATGGATATTACATGATCATTATCCTGGAGATTTGTATTATTGGAATTAGTTAATGATTCAGAATTTTCCTCAGAACTTATAATTTGATGAACAGGTTACAGATGTATTTTTCCTGTTGTTATATATATAATATGTAGGTAAATTCATTATTAATTTAAAATTGGAATATTTTACATAAGTACTGTCTAGGTAAATTAATTACTCATAATGATATTATACTTGGTCTGCCAATTTATTAAAAATTATTCTCTGACAGTATTTACTTTTTGGACACAATTCATCCAAATGATTACTCTTCGTGTATTTTAGGCTCTCAACAGTCATTCCAAAATCTTAAAAATTATTAAGTTTTTTTTTTTTTTTTTTTTTTTTTATATTTGTTCATTGTAACGACCTCAAGGTCTTTGACAATGCTTATCACAAGTGGGTAGTAGGGAGATCATGTGATCTATTTATCTATGTATATATCACTATATGCATGATACTACCCCCCTTCTCCAAGAGGAGACATGTGCGGTCTTCACTCCCAGTGGAGTGGGACCTAGTTGGAAACCGGATGACGCAATCGGACGACAGCACGGGAAAATGGTGACTGCGTAGAATCACACACATTTTTTTTGCACTTTGCTATGAATCGAACCGATGACTGTGTGAGTCGTAAGTCAACTGTGTGACCACTGCGCCACTCCGGCCCCAAAAATTATTAAGTGCTAATAAATAACTTATCTATATTTTCCTTAAAATTAATAGTATAATATATTCAATTTTAAGCAATTCAATTGATTCAATTTTTTTTCTTTTTCATTAATTTGAAATAATTCTTATGTAATTGATTATAAACTAATGATTTTAATGAAATTCATAATTAATTGAAGTATACTCGAATATTGAGAAATAAATGTAATAAAAATTTAGATTTTAAGAAATGTTTTTTCAATGTATATCATTGAAAATATACAACAGTATACAACAGCTGTACAACAGCCGATTAAACCTGAAGAAAAATTAGCATTAACATTGCGGTAATATAGTTTATACATTCGTAATAAACAAATGATTACTAATTTATTTGATTTATAAAATAATGAAGTAACAATATATTTTAAAATCAGACAAAATAATTTAATTGATAATTAAATAAAATATGACGGACAAACTTTATTTAAAATAGAAATACTCGATATAAAATAAAAATAAAATTTGTATAATGAGTAATAGTTAAAATATTTAAAAAAAAATGTAATGTTTGTAACCAAATTTTGTTTTCTCTTTACTTATGATCTATAAATTGAATATGGAGCAAAATTTGAAAATTTTTGGGGTTCTGGAACTTGGGTACATGCATTATAATTAAATGTAGTAAATAAAGTTGGCCTTGGAATTGGATTTGGTGGATTATAATTTTAAGGGTTGTAATCGGGATTAAATTCCGATCCATAACTCTCAGTTCCACCAAATTTTTCTTCTAATTCCAAAATTAGCCTTAAAACTTGTGACTTGGCCACAGATACTTTTTTTTTTGAAAATTGTTTGACGGTTTCTGCAATAATTCTAAAAAATAAATCCACATCATTTTCTTTAGTACTTGGCACATTAGTTTCGGAATTTGGTTTTATATCTTCATTTTCATCAATGTCATCATCTTCTGCAAGCATTTCATTAACTGATGGGCTGAACTCGGACACGTTTGTAATAGCACTAAAATATAAATAAAATTCAGTTAATAAAAACACATTTTGGATTTAAATATATAAATAAAGTATATTAAAAATGTAATATTTTATTATAATATTATGTTTTAAGTATAATTTAAAAGTAATGTACCCACCTTCGTTCAATCTTGACTTTATCCGGTAACGCTAAAGACCAAGCGTTGTTTATCACAATTTCAGATCCTGTTCTTAGTTTTTTTTTATTCTTCATGTATGTGTCTCTTATATTTTTCCATCTTTCATTACATTCATTCGCTGAATAATATTCAATAATAAGTTAAATTAATATGCCTATACATATTATACGGAATAACTCAAAAAATGAAATAACTTTTATTCTAATCAATTTTAGATTCTGAGTGAAACGATGAATGTATTGATTTTACAATGATGTGGGTTTTTTTTATTTTTTTTTTGTCTGTCATCACCTTTTAGGACAGTAAAAGTGCTTGGATTTACTTCAACAGTACCTTTTCTGATAGGAAAGTGAATCTAGTTGGTACTTTGGGGGGTCAAAAGTAAAATTTCTCAGTAGTTTTCAAAAGCGTCATGAAAAACAAAAGAAAAATTAAGAAAAAACGTGTTATAAGTACATAATGGATATTGTGATATGATTAATTTGGAATTTATTATAGATACCTATTATTGGTCAATTTTTTTTTAATACCATAGATAAGTATATAATATATCTTACATCTAAACTGACATACCGTCTCCGCTCAGAATCGTTTATCTTATAAAGTGATGTTAAATCATTGAATTCAAATTTAATACTATCCATTATACAGTAACCTACTGTATAGCAGAGCGACAACCACTTACCCGCCTTTTTATTTTTATTTTTAATACTTAAACTATACAATTTAAACCTAATTTAAAGTTTTATTGAAAAATTCAAAATTTCCAATTTGTAAATAAAGTACCTATTTATTTCATTTGTCAAGTTTTTCTGTTACACGGTGTATTATGTATATCAGATTATAAATCAAGTTATTAGAATAATAAAATTTCTATATTCCATCAATATATATATATTTGCATTATTTATATATGTTATATATTATTTTTAACTTTGATTAATTATATACGAAAAAGGTATTTAATATTGCCAATTTTATGAATTCATACCTATATACATTTATTTATCTATCGTATTTTTTTTTAAATATAGATCATACATGTAGCGGATCAGGCGGCATGTTCAGGGGACGAGGTGACTGTGATTGAACTCCATTTTATATACTACTCTGACCCTAATAAATTAAATAAAACTTACCTGCATCAGCCATGTCCTGATTCTCTAATTCGTCCATTTTGGCCATGTACGGATCATCGTTGGATATTATGTTCAAATCACGGGTCAGGGCATTGGGGACGAAAATTTGCGGCGCAGTCTGAATAAATTCCTGTGTATTAGATTGGACAATACTAGGCGTGAAGTTTTCAACACTCTGTCCAGCAACCGGCGTAGCGGGCTCAGTGGGTTGATGATGTGTGGGTACGTTAACAACAGCTTGAAAAAATAAAATAAAATATTAGATATCAATACCTATTGATTGAAAATAAAAATAAATTATATAAAACATAAATACTTACGATGAAATTTTTTCGTATGTTTTATGAGGTTAATTTTGTATGAGAATGACGACGGGCAAGCAGTACACAAGAAACGTACACCTGAATGAGCTCTTACATGGCTAACCAAACTACCTTTCCTGTTGAAAACTGACGGACACCGTGTGCATTTATACATATTTATAATGTTAAAAGGTAAAAACGGACGAAAAGAAAAAATATATAATGTTTATAAATTAAACGCGATCAAAATATAAACACTTGGAAAAGTTAAACACAGAGTGGTTATATTGTAAATACTGTTGAATGAATACAAGTATACAACACGTAGAAAACACGTGAAAACACGGAGATAGCGAAGGTAGAGTGCACGTAAATGCATAGGTTAGGTTAGTGTAACAGTTGCTGTATTGGTGATTGAAATTGATAAGACGTAACGGGGACGCTGTGTATCATTTTTATGTTATTTTACATGTTCCCCATTACAGATCAATCCCCCCCCACGATCAGATAATTGATCAGCTTTCAATCGCCAATAGGGACGATTTAAACAGTGTTTAATTCGTTTCACAAAAATTTGTTGCGTTGCATTCGCGCAGTGGTTGCCTCTGGTCTTCCAAGACCATGCTCTCCAGTGACCATTAATCGGTGTCCCGGCGGCATATTACCATTCTGCACACGAAATAAAACCTATGATTAAATCCTGCCTTCTGATTGGTTTACACATTTGGTGGGAAATTTTAAATTATTAATATTATATTAATATTATTATATTATAATGATTAATGATGATAATAATATGCATATAAGTTATGATATAATGTTTTTTACCTTTGTAAGGGCCAAGGTACCTAACCTTATTTTAAGCAGGCAACTTAAATACTTATAGGTATTTATTTTTGCTATACTTTATCAACTGACATTATATTGATTTATTACAATAGTCTTATATAATATAACGTTCATTATTTAATGTATTTATGCATTAATTTTGTGTAGGTACACATATTTAATACAAGTTCTAACATAACATTTTTTAAAAATATTAAAATATTATATCGTATATTAAGTTTGGTACCTATAGCTACATTCTGGAAATAGACAATGGTGTCTTTGTTAGTGCACATATTTTGAAACTAAAAAAAGTAATAACTGTAAGAAACACATTTTAACATACCCATTCTAATTTGTCCTAGACA
>NC_042493.1:97650216-97653104 GCF_005508785.2 Acyrthosiphon pisum
TAATTTGTCCTAGACAAAAGATATTAAATCTTAAACCTTTTTTTTTTTAAACAATTTACCTTCATAACCATGTAGTAGACATATTTATTTTAAACCCCCAAATGATAAACCCTAAGCAAGATTTTTTTTTTTTTTTTTTTATTTAAAATATAATTACAATCTATACAACAATTTTGTACAATAAGCAATATTGATAAAGTATGAACATAAATAACGTGAATAACAGATGGGGGAGGGCACTCAGTAGTGCCACCCGACAGATTAAATTAGAAGGTCTCTAGGCCAGGAGCGTTTTAAACGTCTCTGGGGGTTATCAGGGATTGTTAGAGAAGATATGCGTTTTATTAATGGATTGTAATGTTGGTTTAACTTGGAATGAAAGGAGACGTAGTGAGATTTTGTTAATTGGGAGAGCGATGGGATATTTAGGTCTTTGTGGAGATTATTATTTGAGATGAACCATGGAGCAGAGACAATTTGCCTTAGACAGATAGACTGGAATGCCTGGATTGTTCTCTTGTTGGAGGGTTTGGCAGAGCCCCAAATCTGGATGCCATAGGACCAAACAGGTCTGATGATGGTTTTGTATATTAATAGTTTATTTTTTAAAGGTGTCTTGGATCTAAGAAGTGGGCGGAGTAAATGGAGTCTGGAGTTGATTGTTTTTCTTTTTATTTTAAGGTGTTGGGCCCATGTGAGGCGCCTGTCAAAGATCAAACCTAGGTATTTTATTGTCGGGGTGACTGGGATTTGGTTATTATTAAACGATACGGAGGGGCAGTCACCTGGTCTAAGAGAGAAGGTGATAAAGGATGATTTAGCGTCGTTAATTTTGATCTTCCAGCGGTTTGACCATAGTTGAATCGAGTTGAGGTGATTTTGAAGTCGGAGAGATACTACCTGGGGGTCCTTACCCATGAGTCCCTAACCATGTGTAATTATCACACCTAAAGGAGCGGCGCCAGCTGCACATGGTGTCAATAAAAAAGTTACACAATGGTTCTGTGGATCACATGAACTTGTTGAGTCAACAAATACTATTTTTTTTGATAAAGGTAAGTCATGGGCGCGTTTCATGATTGGTGTTAATATTAGCACAGCAAATGGTTCAGACTGGGAGAATATTGAAACTCCACTTTCAGCATAGGTTTCTTTTTTTTCTTCTAATTTCTAGATAAATATTTTGAGTGACTATTAGTTGAGTTATAATGATAGGCCTACGTTATGTTTAAAAGTTAAAACCCAGTCACAAATTTTAAATTTTTAACGCTATAACTTTTGAACCACTTGTTTCATCAATTTTACATTATATTTATTAGGAATTAAGATATAAAAAAAAACTATATATAACAAAAAAAAAATCATGACTGGAGGTGAACTTGATATTGCAACAAATTTATAGACACATGTAATTCTTTAGGTTTTATACTAACTTTGAAGATAAATATATACATTTTCTGATTAATTGTTATAATGTTATGTATACCTACATTTAAATTGTAAAGAAGGATTAAATTAACTATAAAATATGTCAATGTAATATACCATTTAAAGTAAAATTTAAACTAATGTTATGTCCATTTTAAATATTGAAAATATTGCCAATATTTATTATAAATGTATTAGAATTTTTTAAAAACATTTTAAGTATCAGAATAAAGCAAAGTATTGTTTATGCATCTAAAGAGTGGATACCTAACTATTTTATTTATTAATTATAATATTGATACCTTCATAACTCCTTCTCCAGTACGTGATCCTAGATTTAACACCCTCCATTGGTCATGCCAATTTTGTATCGTTCTGTATGTTGGATTAATTCCAGCATTTGCGAAAACTTCAACAGGACAATCAGATATAGTTAGAACACTTTCATGATACCTGTAAAGTAAAGAAGCCGAAACCGAATTGTTAAAAATATAAACCCATTTTGATTATTTTAAATATTAAAATAGTTTTATAGGTAAATTGGAAGTGTAAGTAATTAAAAATTAAAAATACAGAGCTTTTATTATCAACAATACATTATTATTTTTTAAAACAATATTATTACAAGATGAATCAACAAGACAACAAAACATAGGTACCTAACAACTTTAGTTCTAGTACTTTTTCATAAGTAATAATTAAAAAACAACTCACCGAATTGCTTCTGTTATGGTCATACCATCTGTGAAATATTCTTCAAACTTCATTCTAATGTGCTTGTTTGCACTTAAGTATCTCAGTGCTTCAGCAGTGTTTAAATTATGATTATGTTCATTAAAAATTGTGATTACAGCTAGTAATCCATCCTATAATATATTTAACAATGCACTTAAATGGTACCATAAATTGATTATAGGTGCCATTAATTAAAATATATAAATACATTTTATTATAAGGAGTAATAAATGAATAACAAAACCTAATTATAAATATTATAATAGGTAAAAAATAAATATTTAACAAACAGAATACATAGGTTAACTGGGTGAACATTGAATCATAAGAAGGTCTAGTAAAAAAAACTTGTTCTTACTTTTACAAATGGGTCTGTTTTCCTCGTGGAAACAGTATCAACTTTAATGACAATTTTAATTGTGGCTTTACAGCTTGTGTTTTTTGATCGACCTCTTTTGTTGTTTTCTCTATCAACTTTGTGGTAAGAGCTGTGATGACACACATATTGTTTTCTAAGATACATAATAATAATAACATAAAACATACAGTTAGGAAATCATTTTTATACTTGCAACTGATTTCAATTTAAAAAAAGTTAATAAGGTGACTAACCTGCATTGAATGTATTTACCATTAGGACAGATGTCCTAACATTCCACTTAGTACAAGTTTTAAAAGAAAATTCTTCTATCCAATTGGCCATACTCAATAAATCATTTACATTT
>NC_042493.1:97654530-97691352 GCF_005508785.2 Acyrthosiphon pisum
AAATTTTTAGTAATTTATCTTGCTTAGGTTTATCAATTGGGGGTTTAAAATAAATATGTCTACTACATGGTTATGAAATAAATGTTTAAAAAAAAAAAAGTTAAGATTTAAATATCTTTTGTCTAGGACAAATTAGAATGGGTATGTTAAAAATGTGTTTCTTACAGTTATTACTTTTTTTAGTTTCAAAATATGTGCACTAACAAAAACACCATTGTCTATTTCCAGAATGTAGCTATAGGTACCAAACTTAATATACGATATAATATTTTAATATTTTTAAAAAATGTTATGTTAGAACTTGTATTAAATATGTGTACCTACACAAAATTAATGCATAAATACATTAAATAATGAACGTTATATTATATAAGACTATTGTAATAAATCAATATAATGTCAGTTGATAAAGTATAGCAAAAATAAATACCTATAAGTATTTAAGTTGCCTGCTTAAAATAAGGTTAGGTACCTTGGCCCTTACAAAGGTAAAAAACATTATATCATATAATAATAGAAATAATAATTCATAACTTATATGCATATTATTATCATCATTAATCATTATAATATAATAATATTAATATAATATTAATAATTTAAATTTTCCCACCAAATGTGTAAACCAATCAGAAGGCAGGATTTAATCATGGGTTTTATTTCGTGTGCAGAATGGTAATATGCGTCCCGGCGACCGGCCGGTTATCAGTTTATCACCAACGCTGTTTCTTATTATGCATGTTGAATGCATCGTGAATGAGTGCTATTTTCTGTTTAAATTTAATTATTATTAATAATAATATTAATAATTATTATAGTTATTCGTTTTTTAGCTCTAGCTTAGCTTTAGTTAATATGTCTAAGGACATAATATCTAAATGTGTTGTGCCTGGTTGTTCATCAAAAAGTAAGTTGTCTGCAAATAATACTTAATCTCAATAATAATTTTAATATTATTTGAGTGCGCTGCACAGTGAGATAAACTGCGCTTCCCACATAGCATTTGGGAAATGATAATATTTTGTAAATATTTTGGAGTGCATAAAAAAATAAAATAATGAATATTTGACTAATAATATTGAATAAATATTTTATTCTCATAAAATAATAAAATATTGCACAAAAATGTTGACTTAATATTTTTATAATGTTTCCATGAAAATGTTTTTTAAAAAAATATGATTAAAATGTTATGTTAATATTTTTTAAAAGTGAACTTCTTGGCCAAAAAATATAAATAAAATTGAAAAATATACTGTATATTTTATTAAGAACAAACTTTATAGTAAAGTCACAGCTGCAGCCACACTTTTTACTCAATTCCAACTTTGGGAAGCCAAAAAGAAGAAGAAAGGTCGTAGATTTACAATGGAAGAGAAAATATTGAGTCTTTCCATTTACAAAAAAAGTCCAAAATGTTATAGGTTGCTGTCTAATCTATTTACATTACCATGTAAAAGAACATTGAATTCAATACTCAGTTCAGTGTATATTGGTCCTGGTGTTTCCCCTATTGTAATGCAAGTACTAAAAGAAAATGTTAAGAAGCTTAAACCCACGGAACGGTAACATATTTTAATCTACAAATTTATAAAATTAATCCTGGTTGACATAAATATTGTTTTAGGTATTGCTCATTCAATTTTTGATGAAATTTAATTGAGTTGTAGAGTACATTACAATTCTTCACCTGACCAAATAAATGATTTTGTTAACTCTGATCAATATAAAAGTCAAGAATTAGCAGACCATGCCATAGTTTTTATGATCCGAGGAATTACAAAAAAGTTTAAACGATCTGTAGCCTATTCTTTTTGCTTAAGTGCCATTAAATTGCATGAATTAGTAAGCCAGATTAAAGAGGTAAGGAATTTTGTTTGTTTTTCATATTTGCTATTAAAAAATTATTTTTTAACTAGGTAATTAGAAATGTTGAACAAACTGGCTCAAGGATAGTGGCAATTATATGTGATCAAGGGACAACTAATGTTGGAGCTATCATTATTTTGAATAACGAAACCCAGCTATTTCATCTTTAAAACAAGACCCATAACTACAGTGCATTTTATGAAGTGGAGTTGGAAAATATGCCTAGATTCCCCCCCCCCCCCCCCCATTTTTATTTTATCTATATGGTAAGAAATAAATGTTCAAAAACTAAAAACGAACTGAAATATTATATAAAAAATTAAAAACATTACAATTTCTTTAAAATGATAATTTAATATAATAACAAATCCAAATGTACACATTTTTTTTTTCGTATGAGTAGTTAATAATTCCATCGTTAAAAATTGCATTGATTAAATCATCAGTCCATGGTCCATAAGGACAATTCACAATATAAAACAATTAATATTAAGAAACACGAACAACGTAGCTATCACGATAGCGTAACAATGCTATTCGTAATCATTTGGATGAATTGTGTCCAAAAAGTAAATACTGTCGAAGAATAATTTTTAATAAATTGGCAGGCCAAGTATTATATTATTATGAGTAATTAATTTACTTAGATAGTACTTGTGTAAAATATTCCAATTTTAAATTAATAATGAATTTACCTACATATTATAACCTAACCTATTAGTCTCTTACCATACCTTTCAAAAATCAGTGAAAGGCTAATTCTTAAACGATTGTCTCCTCATGTACTTGAAAACAATATACTTCCTCCTGCACAATTTAGCTTTAGAGCTAAACATAGCACGATACACCAAGTCCATGGAGAAGTTGATGCTATAAGCACATCTCTCGAAAAAAAAATGCTATTGTACAGCTGTCTTCTTAGACATATCCCAGGCCTTCGACCAAGTATAGCACGAGAGTCTTCTGTTCAAACTTCGCAATTTTTTACCTCCACTTCTCTTTCTCTTAATTAAATCTTACCTTTCAAATGGCCACTACCAAATACGTCCCGGCTCATCAACTTCAAATATAGCCTCAATTTTCGCCGGTGTACTTCAAGGAGCAATCCTCTCCCCCTTACTCTTTAACATAATATACGCCTCTGATCAGCCAACAACTCCTAACACCTCTGTTGCCGACTATGCAGATGATAAAGTAATTTTTTCAATTCATAACGATCCAATTATAGCCTCTACTAATTTACTGTCTCATTTAAATCTACAACCTGAATGGTATGAAAAATGGCGTGTAAAAGTAAATCACAGCAAGTCGGTTCATACAACTTTTACCCTTAGACACGGTCAATGCCCAAATGTTTCAATTAATAATATACCTATCCCACCACTCAACGCTGTTAAATATTTAGGATTAATCTTTGACCAAAAATTAACATGGAACAAACATATAAGAGCTAAAAGATTGATCCTTAACGCTCGATCTAGATCGCTAAAAACAATATTATCAAGAAATAAATTTACTAGCTTAAAAACAAAACTACCTGTATATAAAACTCTCCTAAAGCCAATATAAACTATTTTACAAACGTTTTTTAGACAGACTTGAAAATCACCCTAACCCACTAATAAAAGAGCTACATACCTTCTCACTCCCTGGAAATCCACAACTTAGACTTAAAAGGAAATGGTGTCATGACCATTTAAATTAAATATCCCTTAATTACCCTAAATATAACGTCAAGTAAGTAAGTGCCACTAATGGGTGGCTTCTTCTTCAAGCAATCCATGTTTTTTTTTAACTCTTATCTTATACGCTTATTGTGCAAAATGTATAGATTGTGTATGTGCATTTGTAAAAAAAAAAAAAATGAATAAAAAAAGGCCACAAATTATTACATTTATTTATTTGTAAATAAATAGGTACCTACCTACGTGTTTTAATTATGTTAACCTTATTTTATATGAGTAAAAACTCAAAATTTCAAAGTATATTTTCAAATTTTGAAAAAATAATTTTACAATAGTCAATAGATTAATTTTTCAATTTTCATGAGTGAAGGGGGGGCCATTCATTTTATTTACACACGGGCCCAAATTGGTGTAGTTGCGGCACTGGGTTTATTATGTACGCTATGAGACATTTCTCACCGTTCGTAATTACCTAAGTCCTCAATATTTACTATCGACATTGCCTTCGCATTGTTACACTATCGTGATAGGTTGTACGTGTTTCTTAATATTTATTGTTTTATATTGTGATTTGTCCTCATGGGCCATGGGCTGATGATTTAATCAATGCAATTTTTAACGATGGAATTATTAACTACTCATACGAAAAAAAAATGTGTACATTTGGATTTGTTATTATATTAAATTATCATTTTAAAGAAATTGTAACGTTTTTAATTTTTTTATATAATATTTCAGTTGGTTTTTAGTTTTTGAACATTTATTTCTTACCATATAGGTATATATAAAATTTAGTAGTCACATAAGACCAAATTTTTTAATTCTTGAGATTTTGTGTACCACTTAAAAAGTTTCCAGTGTGTAACTTACTAAATCACCCTATATCTATATATTAAAAATACATTTATTGTGTAGGTACTAATTTAAGTTTTAACAGTAATTTTACAAAAATCAAATAGTCAACTAGGATTTATATAAAATGGAAGTGCATAAACAATCCTTAAATATTAATAACCCAGAACAATTTGTCGGCTAAATCTCTAAATATAAATGAATTATGTAGATGGCTTTAATTATGTATCCATCACAATCTGTGAGTCCTATTTTAAGGGTATTGTATCAGAAAAACCACTAGAAAATGCAAGGTAATTGAAAATCTACAATCTATATGCATAATGAATGTGTATTATACATAGTTAATTTAATTTTAATAATATTCATATCACAAAAATAATGAATCATTTTGTACTTGATCATTCAGACTATAATAATACAAAAAAATATATTTAGTATTTTTTCAAAAAGTTATGAATAACTTCTTATTATAGATTGAGCTTATACATTTACATACACTAATTAGAAAATTGATATACACATATATTACACATATCATTTATCTACATAACACTTAGATACCTATTTATAATACAAATTGCCTATAAACAATTATGTATTAGCTTAACATATAAATATAAAAAATAATATATTTTATTGTTTAAAATATCATGTAGTTTACATTTAGGAAATGTATTTAATATTTTTTCAGATTCCATTGTGATCTCATATATTGAATATATTATATAACATAATATGTATTCAAAATATAATACATTCAATGTATTAAAAATTCTAAAAAATATTTTAAAATCTAATTTGTTTCTTTCCAAGGGTTAAATTTTAAATCTTAGAATAATGAATTGTATGTTTTCAAAGTACCCATGTTAGCACATTATGATAGGAAAATACCTCAAAAATTAAAATATATAATAATAAAAATTATAAAAAAATAAATCATATGATTTTTGGTCAAACAAATCTTCACACATTTTTTATTTAAATAATGAAATTTAATTTACATACAGAGTCCTTATGGAATGCACATTCGTTGGAAATTGTAATGAGATACATAAAACTATAAAAAAAAAGAAGAATGATATGTCCTACAATTGATAAAGCTTTATTGCGTGTTGTAGATGAAAGAATGTCTTGTGAGAGTTTTAGAGAAAATGAAGCTGTGCGTCTTATGATATCAGGTAACTATCATTATATTATACAATTTTCTCAAACTTTAACTGGATGATAATTCACTGATTTCACTCTGGCTTTATAATATTGTATACATTCTGTCTATATTTTAAATTTTTTAATTAATTATGAACAAAAATAGTACCTACCATAAGACTATACATACAACTAAGTTACTGAGCTCATATCCATGTATAATTTATGTAATAACTCGACTATTATCCTAAGTATTTAAAGTAAAATCAAGCAGAAACTTTTAGTTTAGATTTCGATTACAATAAATTCCTAAGTCAAAATATAATTTTTAACTACAATTTAAATCCTAAAAATCAAATTTTGAGTATTTGCATAGTTAAAACATTAGAATGAGGTTAGCATGTTATTTTGTTTTTTTTATAGTATTACGAATAATAATAAAGTAAACTACTTTCATTATAGGAGATTTGGAGCCACCTATTCTTCCAACAGGAAATGCCTTGAGAGTTCAAAAGTCAAAGCAACTCAAAGCTAACAGGAGAAATGATGATCTCCACTGGATACCCAAATGTTTCATAAGGATTGATGTTGCACATTTTATTAAAATAGCATGTAAATGGGTTCCGTTGAAAAGTGCTCCAAGAAGAGTCAGGGAAATAATACTAAGAGCCATTGGATTGATGATAAAAAGCCAATCATTAACTGATATTTACGCTATGTTGCTTACATTGTTTGTTGTTATAACTAATGAGACTGATGGTATTAGCACACAAATAGAAACAACATGTGAGCATCATAAATATAAATTACTCCAAGCTATCTCAACAGGATTTCATGCTAAGACATTTTAATTATGATTCAGTATTTACTATCTACTAATTTGTTTACATAATATCAATAAATATTACAATGTAAGAATAAATACCTACATTTACATATTTAACCAATACTCTTATAATATTATAAAGTTATAATTTTTTATAAATAAAACAAAATTATTTTCATGGAATGTGTGTGAAACTTTGGTCAGTAATTCATCAGAATCATATTGTTTCTAAATTAAATTCAACTTCCTAATTTTAATTTACTTTTCTTATTTTTATGAACCAAAAGTTATAATACTTTAAAAATATAAATATTATAAATACCTAGATACAGGCTTATAAATGTATTTCCTTTTAAAGATTTCTAAATGGAATTCATATTTTCAAATTAATGATGTTTTTATAGATTCTCAAGATGTTTTTATTAATATATTGGCTTCCAATGAAGATGAAGACCAGACACGAACAATGTTGGATGACGCTTATGAAATTCAAAATGAAAGATTGAATTATTTTGAAAACCCATTTCAAGCTTTGACCAACTTGGTTTATAATGAAAGTAAAAATTTAATAGAAGAAGGAACTGGCATAAATCAATTTTACTGTCCAACATTGGTACCCATACTTATAAAGTATTTTAAACTTCTTCCTTTGTGGTTTGGAGTTATGATTCCTATTTTTGGATTTGGGGAGGAAGTAGCTTCATCGGAAGTGTTAAAAGCTATCACGGTAAAAGATATTGGAAAAATTGTTTTAGCAAATACTTGTGCATTTGACACAATTGAATCAATATTTACTGTGGCTTACTGTGATAGTATGTTATATTCTAATGAAATTGATAATATTTTGAATTCCTCTGATTTTTTTTGTTTCATTTCCAAAATGGTTAAATGTGGCATAACAGCCTCAACATATTCACAGAGGGCCAACATTATTTTTGACAAACTGAATCCTGATATTCAAAAATTAAGCAACATTTATTTAGTAGTCTGCGATTCAAATGCAGTGAAGCATTTCATGGGCTGTTAAGTGGTTTACCTTCAGTTGAAGAAGTTGTATCATGCTCCAATAAAAAATGTAGAAACAATAAACAGATGTTTGTGATGTATCTAACGTACAATACTACAGGAGATTTGAGTGACCTACACAGCTATGTTTCATCAAGAATTAACACAGAAAGTTCAATTTTTGGATATACGGACAGAAATAATATTTGTCAAGAAACTAAAACAAGGACAACCATTACATCAAATGTACACCTTATAATCGAAATTCTTAAATGAGATAAAGGTTGATATAAAAAAAATTACCAAAATAATAATTTAAAATGTTAGTGTTAATAAGTATATTAATACATATATTTGGTTATTTTAGGTGGTAATAATATTGATTACTGTACAAAAGCAGCTCCATATATTAAATTACAGTTAAATTGCATACCTGAGATTATTGTATGTTCAGAAAAAACGTTTGAGTTAAGAGGCGTTGGGTGTTACCGCAGTGGACTTAGTAGATTGAGGAATGCTGTTGGACATTACACTATATAAATAAAAATCAAGTGAACCTAATTTTATTCAACAAAAATATTTTTAATCTAATGAGATTTTTTTTTAATATAATTTTTTTTTATTTAATGAAGATTTTTTTTATTCAACTATGCTTTTTTTATTCTGATTATATTTTTTATTATAGATTTTTTTATTAAAAATAGATTTAAAAGAAAAAATTAGATTAAAAGGATGTTTCTTATTTCTTTTATATTTAAAAATTATTTTTTGATTGTTAATATTTATTAATTTAAGATTTTTTATTACAGACTGTTAAAATGAGATTTTTAGATTTTTTTATTCAACCAAGTTTTTTTTTCTAATTAAATTTTCTTATTTTATATTGATTTTTTATTCAACTAGGCTTTTTTATTCTTATTAGATTTTTTATTACAGACATTTTTTAAAAATAGATATAAAAGTAAAAAATAATATTTAAAAATTATTTTTTGATTATTTAATATTTATTAAGAGTTCCTATAGAGCAGGGATGGGCAACTCAATGATACTAGAGGACCAATTTTGAATGTGCGAAAATCTAGCAAGCCAGAGAACATAGAAAGCAAAAAAAAAAAAACCTAATGTTAACTATATGCCTATAAATAATATAATATTGTTTAAATTCAATAGTTCAGTACTAGATAAAAATTTATTTCTATTTTTTACGATAAACAATATATCGGTTTTAATAATTTTATAAATATGATAAAATAAAATACAGAAAAATTAAAAAATTAAATATTTTTATAAACTAAATTGATATGTAGCACGGGCCAGTGAAAAATGGTTCGCAGGCCGCCAGTTGCCCATCCCCGCTATAGAGTATAGGTACTTAAGTACTTACACAAATTTAAGGTACCTACATAAATCATATAAATATTTGTCTATTATATTCTCTTCTATCATTACTCATTTTATAGTTAAATTTGAGTTTGAGACCTATGATCTACAAATTGGTAAATTAATAAACACTTCTTAATAAGTTCATTTTTTTTAACATAACTATGTGCAACAAAGAAACTCAATAGTTACTTTTACTTTTAAGATGTATAATAACATTATAATATGTAAAGGTTATGAAATGTTTTTGTACATTTAATGAAAATAGTGGTTGCGTGATTGTGCAGGTAATTATGTAAGCTTATGATAGTAAGCTTGACATATAATAATTCATTAATTCATTATTTACCTAATTAGTTAACTATATAGTTTTAGAGTAGGCACCTATTTAATAGGTAGAATGTATCATGTATACAATGTATCTGTGATTTAAAAGTTTTATTATAAATTAAAAAAATACCACGGCTCCACAACAAAGACAGCTTACACAGTTACACCTTATCTGGTGTAAATAGTGGCTCGATTGTTTAATGAGTTTGAATGCTGGATGAAAAAATAAAAAGTATTCAAGTATAAGGAAATAATATTTTATTATTTATATTTGTACATTTATAAGTCTGTCTGTATTTGTAATTTCTGTCAACTCTAATAATAATAATATTAATAGTTTGAACTAAAGAATGACCAGCTATTTTGCCAGCTTTGTGCATTTTGTGGACGATATTAACATATTTAACAAAATATTTTATTATAACTTTTGGTTGGAAGCTAATAAAACATATATTTAACAAAATATTCTCAAACATCTTTAGCAATTCAAGGAGTATTTCCAACGCCTCTTCTCTCTCTCTTATTCCTTTAATGTTGCAATTTTCAAAATCTTGTTTTTTATTCCATCACTGCGCCGAACAAAGTCATGTAATACATATGTATGTACATGTACAAATACATACCTACTGCTTTAGTAATCTAAATTGCAAAATCTGGGGAAGCCAATTAAAATATTATAATTTTGATTATTAAATATCAATAACATTTTTGTTATAATATATTATAATAACTGTTCTTATGAGTTAGGTATGTTTGGTATTACCATTTACCTTGGTATTGTATAACTTATGCATAATCAGTATGAAATATGTTAAATATTACAATAGAAAGTAGGTACCCATAGTTGACCTACCTTTCAAAATAATTTAATTTTGTATACACCTATTAATTGATCTTCAAAATGTAAAATATATCATACCATTGAGCTTAAGTTATAATTATTTTAGATTTAGTATATTAAATTGTGATAACACACAGACACAAAATACTACCTATACATTTCAGTGTAAATATAATTTTTATTTTTTATGTGTAGATTCAAGCATTAAAGAAAAACATACCAATGTATACTGACATCCAACAGGTGCATACATATATATATATTTGTTTAATCAATGATACAACTAAACAAAAATAATATTAATAAAAACAAATAACAATGACCTAATAATAATTCACATAAGTGAAAAACTGAGGAAATCGCTTACTTGGATTGCTGTATATTAAGCATTGAGTGTACTTTTTCATTTAATAGGTAACTGCAATATTATAATTGTTGTGTTAAATTTGAATTCTATAATAGATTATTGCATTCCAAAAACAATTCTGCGTGGATTCTAACAAGATAATTTATTATAACATACCTACTAGCTATTATAGGTAAATATATTTGTATTATTTTTTTTATGTTTATCGTCCAACATAGCAATATTGTCGATACCATTAGCCACATGAGTCTTAATATATTTAGATGTCTCTCTTTTTTGACTTGAAAATTGGAATTACCTATGCTCTTGTAGAATACCTCAGGTTCAGGTATAATAATAACTAAATTTATTAAACAGTCTCCTGTTGACAATCCTCAACAGTAAGTTATGAGTTATGTTAGGCATGTCACATTATTAATCTTATCGTTTACATCATCCGCATTAATCTTTTATACTCAAATTTTAACTAAAAGTTACTTAGGTGGTATAGTGAAAAAACTACAAAATTTGGCCTTTTCCTTTGGAAAAAAGTTTTCCAATGTAGTGCTTCAAAAGCTGATAAAGCCATCCTTTCTTCAATATAATATACCTACCTGAATGACATACAACTTTAACCATATAATTTTCTAGTTCGCTTTTTTTTTCTACTGAATTCTATTAAAAATTGAAATTATTTTTTGTGTCTTAAATTTCATAGATGGTGTTCTTGAAGTTCTGATTGAATTACATAAAAATTTAATGTAGAAACTACAATATAAAGCAATATATAGTATGGTCTGTGTTAAAATACTAAAACATGAATTAAAAAATTAAAAGAATAAGAAATTACAAATATATTACAGTAAAGTTTAAGTTTGACCTTGATTACAAAAATATAGTGTTAAAACATTTTATTAAATAAGTACCTACTAAGTATTCCTAATAATATAATTTTGTTCTAGTATTTATAAGAAATTACCAATCATTTACCTATTGATAGTAAATAGTTATGAAATTATCATTAATAAATTATTTACCAAACGTTTAGGTATACTTGGGTATTTCTGGATTGTTTTCACTTTTAAGTGAAAAGTGATATATATATAAGTACCTATATAGTCTGTTAAGTTTATTGTAATAAATTATTGTAAATGTTTATAATATGTAAATGAAAATGATTAATATATTATTATTATTATTATTATATAATATATTATTAATATATGATATATTATACATTTGGTAACAGTCAGTCAAATTCATGAAAAAGGTTAATATATTTATATTCCACTTGGGTGTGGCTGGAGAAACGTTCCCCCGCTCCCTGGCCATGGAAAATTTTTCGGGCGAACCGTTGCCGTTCAAATTTCGGAAACGGTCGTACAAATTCATACAAATCACGTGCTAAATATTGGCGTAGAAAAGTTTGGAAAATTAAAAATGGTTGGGGCTGGGGAAATGTATGTGAAGAAATCAGTATTATACTCATGGTATTCGGTTCTCTATAATGTATACACGTCCAATAAAAAATGATTATTCGATACGAAAACCACAACACATATTCCTTTAAACAATATTAATCAATTTAATATTATTAATATTATGGTTTAACTTTTAATTTGTATTTATAAATTATTGATGGTAAATTAATTTGAATACAATATATATATATATATAATATATATATATATAATATATATATATATAATATTGTTAATATAATTCATACCAGTTTCGTGAAAGAAACATAACTGATATGAATATTAGTTTCAGTTATATTCAGTACTTATAAATATTTCAGAAATATTGAAATGCTATTAAAATGTTTATTATCAATAAGCAAACATAGGAATTAACATGCAATCTTCAAGTTACGTAAATTACGTAAAATGTTAGGTTAGGTTGTAATATAACATTTGTTTGAATGTCATATTTCAGAAACATAAATGGGACTATATAATAAGTTATAGATAAATATCGATACCTATATATACGATATAGAAACAGGCACAATAACTATATAAATATTATAAATATGATATGGGTTTGTATGTATATGATATGGTATTTTACATACTTGTTAGGTAGGTACCTAGTCATTACCAAACTCATTGACGAAGTAGGTACATGACATTTTCTACTCAGTAGCTATAACGATGGTAGTTTAAAATGGTGTGGTGGGGGTGGGGGCCAAAGAAGGTTATCACCACCAGCTCCCTAGAGGGTAGCTTTTGAAAAAAATTTTAAAATAAAAATAAACCAAGTAGGTAAGTCAATTTTGCTATGCTGTACAATAGGTTACAAGTGGGTCGGTGGGTCGCTATAATGAATGGTTACAAATTTGAATTCAATTACATAATAATATAATAATTCAATTGTTTTTCATTGTATACTAAAAACGAATTTGAACGGAGATGGTTTGTCAGCGATGAGCAAAGGATATTTTATATTATATTGATAATATTATTATCAATATGGTAGTCTGTAAGTTGAATTAATATTATTTCTATATACCTAATAATTATATTTGAGAAGTTTCAACTTCACACACGTTCAACTTTCAAGTACCCACGAATAATATTTTTAAAATACAGTAAAATAATTAAAATCGTTATTCTTGGTTATTTAATATCTATTTAATTTCGTTCAAATTTTAACTTAGAATAACTATAAAAAAAAACGGTGTTCCCTATTTTTTGGTTACAGAATAAGCTACTTACATAGAACCTTGTTTAACATTTTCAATCTTTAGCTATAAAAGTTGTTCATTTTATAAATTTTTAACTAGGTACTAAATAATTGGTAAATTATCAATTTGATTATTTTCGTCAACATTTTGACTTTAAATGATGATAAAAATAAATGTGACAATATAATAAAATATTGTTTATGTTAAATGTTGGAAAATTTTACAGGAATCTTGTACTAGATTTTCAAAACTTGGATATAAATAGAAAGATGTTTAGGAATCCAACTCAAAATAACTTTTAAATTGTCGTTATTTTAATGAATCTTGTTTAATTAAAAATTGTATACGCTTTACTACGTTTTACAACGCTCATAAAAAAATGGAGTGGATAAACTCTTAATTTTTTTTTTTATTTCCAAAAACAACATGTTATATTTTCAAATCTTTTCACTAAAAGTTTAAGTATCTATAGTTATTAGTTTTTGAGTTACAACAAAAAATAAAACCGATTTTGTCAAAAATAGGTTTTACGTAAGATTCCCATTTTTTAAATTGTTTTTCACTACGCTTTTTAAAACTACAGGGATTTTTACTTCCCGAATGCACTTACTATATTCACTCTGCTATCAGAAAAGACTGAAGTCGAAATTCATATCATTTTTTAATTTCCCCAAGGTTTAGAATCTTTAGTTAGGTACATTGTTGGCCATTATAAATGAAAAAACCATAGATATATATTTGACTGTTTTCACCGATACTATAATTAATTGTACCTACCTATTGGTTATATTGGTAAGTCCACACTTATAAACTTGTAAGTCCACACTATATTGCCATTATTGGTGGAAAATTAAATATAACTACTTGTTCAATCACTGAATTAAATTAAGTTAATTGCAATACCAATAATTGAACATCAAAATATGTAGTTACGATATGCATAGTTTTTAATTTTTAAGCAAGAAAATCATACATGAATGGGTATTTATCACAATAAAGCAAATAATTACACCATAAAATAAATATTTTATGAGCGGTTCAGATCCGACAAAAATAGTACTTTCATAGTACTTCCTTAGACATATTTATTCCAAACACACGAAAATACGATTTTCGTGTCTTTAAATTGTTTTAATTGTTATCACTTGTTTATAAATTGTAACTAGTATGTAACGTGTTAACTATCAAATTGTGGTTACTAGTTATAAAATAAAAATTACGTAATTTATTACTCTCGTTACTTTATTACCCAATACTGTTTGTATAGGGTAATACCCAGAGCCAGAGTTTCTGTTCCTAATTTAAACAGTTGATAATGTTTAAATTTTATATATTTTAAATTTGAGGCGTGTAAAACCATAACAGCACAACTCATTAAAGTGTAACAGTGAAGGATTTTAAGCTCAATTAAATAAAGTTAAACATTTTGGGTTTAAGAGAACGCCGCAGACGCACGATATCTTTTTTTAGGCTTTTATATAAGAAATTTTCTTAAAATGTTCACATTTCATTATTTTATATTATATTATACCTAATTATGTAGTGATATTATTGGCAGGTTAGGTTAGGTAATATATTTTATATCTATGCAACATTGCAACGTGTATTGATAAATATATCGATACATCAATACACATTGTATCTATGGCAATCACCAATCGTTGACATTCGTCGGAGACTATTTACGATTCTTATAATTTTAGTGAGCAAAAAAAGAAAAGAAAATTGGCCAAAAAACAGAAGGACGTTAAACAGTACAATATATAATATTATAATGTATGTTATAATACAAACTCGCACATTTCGGTATGTTCAAATTTATTATTTTCATAAAAGTTACCTTCAATTTTCAGTCCGGATCGAGACAGGACTGTTTCTTCGGTGGCGGCGACGGCGTACTGCAAGTCTCATAGGTTTCACCGGAAGAGACGACATTTAAGCGTAAGTCTGTTTTCATATATAAATAATAAATATTATATAATATACAGAATATGCATTACATATATTATAAATGATAATATAATCTTTTTAAAATACAAAATAAATCTAATATTGAATTATCGAGTTTTCCTGATGACACAGCTATACAGTTACTGACAAATCAATCGATAATTTATTTAATGAATAAAATAAAGTCCTAAATAATGTGTATTCTTTGCTCTGTACAAATAAATTAAAATTGAATTTATTGAAATCTAAATTTATTCGTTTTTAGTCCATTCATTGAAATTTGTATCCAATTTTAATTGTTTATGCCCTGAAAATTGTATTAATATTAAACGAGTACAAGAAATAAAATATCTGGGATTAGTTTTACATTATAAATTAAAATGCGATAAGTATATTATTTCAATTAACAATAAATTACTCAAATTTTACATATTTTCAAAGAAGCTAGATATTTAACAATTCCTATAAAAGAATTATCTATCTATTTAACTTAAGTTCAATCTTTTTATTCATATGGTATATCTCTTTGGGGAGAAACTTTTAATAAACTTAATATTACTGTAAATTGTATCATACAATTTTTATTAAATCTACTCATTTTAACTAGTATGTACAACAATAATATTTTAAGAACTAAATAATTTAAAAAAAAAAATTAAATATTTAGATTTAGCTTGTGCTTAAAGTTAACTTATTTTATGTCATTTTTATAATATTTTCTAAAACGTTTAAATTAATTCTTTACTATAACATGTATTAAGTTAACTTTGATTTATTTTTGTTTATATGATTTGTTTAATTTATTTTTATGATTTTCTGATTTTTCAGTTCGGAGCAAGACGAAAACGGATGAGTGGACAGCTGTTTCTTCGGGGGCGTACTTGCAAGTCTGCACTGCAATAGATTTCACCGGAAGAGACGACGTTTAAGCGTAAGTCTGTTTTCAATTGGGACTTGAATCTACTTTTTAGACTTGAATTAAACGTGTATTATTTCCGTGGACAGTCTGTTAACTGGGTGAGTCAGAACAGTCCAAAGTCTTCCTATCACCCATAGAGTAATATAACTCGATGGTTTCACCACGCAAAGTTTAATACGTTGGCACCTTTCTTGCATAATATTTCATTGTAACGCCTTAATTTTTTTTATTTTTTATTTAAATTTATACCGTGAAGATAACTCTGTGCCTCTATAACTTTATAACTTCGAGGTTATAGGCAGGGCATAGGCATGGGTATTGAGGGGAGGGGGGGGGGGGTGGCAACGGGAACATTTGCCCTGGGTGCCAAATTTTTGATATGTTTAGGTGGCGACCAGACACCAGTGTAATATTATAATAACACAATTTTTTTTTAATCATCACAATCGAAAAACGGTGTACAAATTTAGTTGACCCAGGCCGCAAAAAGTGTAAATACGCCCTGGTGGCCAGGTTATAGATTTGCACGAAGTATTTAAAACAACATATTATTTTTCTTAATGTTTGATATAATATATTATTGTACACCTCATAATATGTTTTATTAGTATTGATACATATATTAATGTAGTCTATACCCTAGAATAATACCAATGAGTATTAATTGCATTGTAAACCCTATATATCTTGACAGAATTTTTTTAACGCAATTTCTGAGTGCACGACACTAGAGTGCAACCACCAATAGCGGGCCCTGCAGAAGTAACTGTAAACAATTTTATTGAAATAGATATATTCAAAAAGCGGCGGTGGTGGTCGCGAAACGACTCTTTGACACCAGATGACCCAAAACATTTTGATAGTTAAGGGTATGTCATTTAGAGTCGAGTGATACCATTTTGAAAGCTGTAGAACAAAATTTTGACATCCACAGTGAAACATTTTGTTTATCGAATACGCTAATCTTATTGCATTTGTGCTATTGATCCGGTTACAATGTCCAGTGGGATCATCTTCAAAGCTGTAGACCAATATTCTGATTTAAAATGATTTTTTTCTGTCGCAGATGAGTAAGCAAAAAAACGTATTACTTGTATAATGTATTACTTATTGTAACCGTGATTATCTACAGTAATTCTGGGGACAAAGTAAATATTCGACCCCTCAATCCAGAATATCACTTCCCTGCCCATAATCGACCTTAATTAATAATGGTTTGCCCCAATATTTCCGCTCTTGTAAAAATCATCAGTGGCACAAATGCAATCAGATTAGTGTATTCGATAAACAAAATGTTTCACTGTGGATCGACTGCCAACATTTTCCAGTACCACGGCTTGTATCTACGAATTCTTATGAAATCTACTGGATAATGGTGTGGCACTGGCAATTTTTGGCAGTCGATCCACAGTGAAACATTTCGTTAACATACCATTCATAGTCTCTGTGTTGTGCCAGGATTACGTTGTGCCAGGATTACGTTACAACAGGATTACTATTACGGCAGGATTCGTTAAGGTATCTGCTATGCTGGGGATGCATTTTGAGTGCATAACATTAGCATTCAGTGTTGGTGAGGTAGAGTTGTCCAGAAAACGGTACTTGGTGCAGGAATATGGGTCCGAAATACCACGTTTAGCCACTATCAAAATTCCAATTCGTTTACCAGGCGACCTAAAACAATTGGGTGGTATAGAATAAGTCATCTGGAGTTGAGTGATATCGTTTTCAAAGCTCTAAAACTCTGTAGGCACTGAGCTGACTGCTGATGTCTGGCCGATCGCCGTGAAATCGACCAGTGGTCATGCAGATATAACTTTAATAAATAAATTAAATATCAAATAATAGTTCGATCAACTCGAATCTTACACCATTAGATTACACACGTACCTAGCTACCATCCCTTGTAGCTTCGTGTAAAAAAAATAAAAACTACCGTCTACCGTGCCTGCACTTTTACAAGTAAAAATACCCAGAATCCAGTTTCCGGCGAGCTGTGGAAGGAAGTTTTTGAAATTGATTCGCGTCTACGCGGTAGGCACCACATGTTCTCGCCGCCGGGGATATGCCGATTTTTACGGTTTATATATAAAACATCATTCAGAGGCGTAATTAAGGGGGATATGAGGGTGATAGATCCCCCCAGTGCCTTGATAATATTATATATTATATTATATACTCACCAATGTACTTGAAAATTTAATATTTTGTGTGTAAAAAATGTATACCCCCCCCCCCCCCACAAGGAAAAATTCCTAATTACTGACATCATTAAAAATCACCCAGTTGTTTGTAATCACAGTTTTCAGTGAGTGTGTCAAATCAGCTTTAAGTAAAGAAAACTTGACCATTAAAATTAATTTTACTTTATTTATTTAAAAGAAATTTACTGACATTATTTTCTTACTCTAATATACATTTTCTTTTGTAAGCTCGTTGCAATTTGGTTACTGGTTTTATTGGAATAAATTTGCCGTTACTAAATTGACTTTGGTATGGGCGGACTTCGCTTCCATCGTATTTAAATACTGCGTCATCATATTTTGACGGGAACTTTACGTACACGTTTTCACCAACAATTCTGTCGACTATCCTTCCGAAATATGGATATCCCTGGTTTGATGCGAGTACCGCATCTCCCAGGTATTGGACACTGTAATTAAAATTTTTAGGATCAATAAATTCCAGTTATGTATACATAAATCACCCTAGGTGGTGGGAAATTTATTGCAATCACCCTAAGTGGCGGGAAATGCAATCACCCTAGAGTTGGAAATCACTTGGAAGTAAATTTATTACCCATTCCTGTCTCTCGTCATTTTCAGGCTGATATTCATTTTCATGAAAACAGCAAGTGGATGGACCTGGGTTATTTTGTGCCATGTACAAACCCTGACGCGTAGTTTCTGCGTTATCCTGTTTTCTACGACTGGGTCTCACAATGTACAATTTGAAAATGTACAATTTGAAATACCTTTGGTCAACATTTGAAGTAGGAAGGTCTATGTGATTATTTATTTTTAATAAAATAATAACAAGAAAATAGTTTTTGTAAAATACTACTAGTATTCCCGTTTTCCGAAAATTTTTTTGAAAACCTTTATACCTCTATTTGCCTATCTGGGATCGTAATTATTATTGTTTGTGTATTAACATCACAACGAGGCATTATCTCGGAATGACAAGTGCGTATATTCGTCTACGTGTTCCAGCAATAATATTATTATTATTTCGATCGTCGCAATGAGGTCGATATATATCAATTACCACTGCCCACCGCCTTTAATAAAATAAAATTATTAATTAACTAAATAAATTTAGTTTGGCGTGGACGCTTTCGCGGAGGCAAGGTGGACGATTGATTTTTATGGTTACAGTAAATATTTACCGTATAATTATTATGATTATTACTATCTTTATATTGGTTTTGATTTATCAATACATCTGTGGAATTATTAGCACCTATAGAATTTTGTGATGCTGCACCTTTATCAAAATTTTTTTTAAGCATATCATAGCCTTTTTCAAACCTGAAGATATATCAAGCATAGCGTTTACCTCACGAATTTTGACGTTTGAATCTACGAGCAATAACTCCCCTTTTCTATAATGTTGTCCACCTTTTGTCTGATGTCTCACATAATGTATTTAATTTCCACCCTATGTTTTTCCAGTTCCTAAAAATAAAAACATTACAAATTATTATAGTGCTTATTTTTATTCCGGGCAACGGAAAAGTTAAGATATATTTTAAACACCATACACTGAATATTAAATAAAGAATTGAACAAAGTTTGAGTCATATAGGTAGAGATGGTACATTTATCGAGCAACGAAGTGTACGGGATCAGCTAGTTATTATTATAATAGCTTAAAAACCGATGGCAACCATTTATAAACAAAAATTTCCATCTGAAATCTCAAAATTCCCGTTTGAGCACCTCCCGGGGTTGGTCCTCTCCCTTTTTAAATTAGCCTATGTTTTAAGTTGGACCAAAATACACACAGTGTAAACATTTATGAAATGGTAAAAATATACCCAACTGTTGGACACAATTATCAAAAAATATAAAATTTGATTAATAACAAATATTTATATTATTATAATATTGATAAATAGGTACATAATATTATATTATATTATGATATTGCAATATAAATATTTATTTATTTATATATTTATAAACGGGTAGGTACCCTTTCGTGATAATAGTAGGCAATGGCATAGCAAGGATATGGCGAGCTGTGCCTACGCCAGGGGCGCAAATTGTGAAGGGATACAAAATTGTGATTAAAAAATAGTAGGTACTTATTTTTATTCTACCTTAAAAATGAAATTTTTTTCATTATACGTTTCAAATTGTGTATAATTTTGTAGATAAATTGTATTTCATTAATTTTTGTTATTAACACTTGAGTGTTAAAAAACGTAGGTCACGAGGGGCTAAAATTTCACTTAATGATTAAATTTATTTTTATGTAATTTTTACGTACATCTGTTTATATAATCGATGTAATTCGAATTTTTGGACTTTAGAGTTGAACCAATGTTTCTAGTATTGTCCTATATAGTCTTTTTGAAAACAAGAACTCCAAAAATCGGTCGTCCGGCAGGTAAGTACGGGATTTACCGCAGGGCTGCCATGTAATCTAGTGTTAAGTCGTAGGTACTCGCTTTAGACGGTCGTAGTAAGTCGAGTTTTGTACTTAGAGCTTTGAAAGTGGTATGGTTACGTTTGGGGAGATCTCAGCTATCTGGGAATTGCATTTAAAAATATCCTAAGTATCTAGGACGGCCGTCCGGCAGGTAAGTATGGGGTTGACCGCAGGGTTGCAACCAAAAAAATAATTTTTTCAGTTATAAATCCTGGACGCTGAAATTCTTAGTTCTTATTTTTGAAACATGTACACCAAGTAGCCAACGTGTATATCAATCGATAGATATGCTTCTTAGAACGATGGTACAAAAGTTGGATTTTTGGTGGCTGGTCAAAGTGAATTTACCGCAGGGTTGCATGTAAGCCAGCGGTATTTTGAAAACTATTCGAGTTTAGACGGTCATAGTAATTCGAGTTTTGGACTTACAACTCTGCACGCGGAATGGTTGCATTCAGGAGGACCTAAGCGGTCAGATAATTGCGTTTAAAATGTAGAAGAATTGGATTTTTGGTGATTTTTTTAGACTTTTTATTTTTTATTATAATATATACTTATATATAATATAATACACTATATCGGACACTGGAAATTTCGGATGATTGTACTGGATCATTACAGCTAAAATTGCTTGAATTGTGTCCACACTCGGTTGAAACACATCGGCATTAGATCTTATCCTCCAGTCCCCATATTTTATGTTATATCCGTGGAAATCGTCTTGTTGTAAATCGATTTTCTTATTCGCAAATTTGTGTGTATCGTACAAAATGTTTATTAATGGCGAACCCTGTCTTATCCATCCGCCAACAAGAACTTTCACATGTGTACTTTTAGGGTCCTCTCGAAAAGGAATATTAAATATACAGTTTATGGTGTCTGTCAGCGCTCCTCGTTCTGTGCAAGTCGATCGGATATATTGCGAATACCACAAAACCTCCTCGGAATTCACCTTGCGTAACGGTCTCCCTAAGTGATGTGCAACAAATTGTCTGAATACAATGGCGGTCAGCTTTCTAAAATGCATTATGTATCCGGTGTTTTTTTTTTCAGTGTGAAAATTTTGAATGACTAAATATAAATGTACTTAATTGTTTGATATAATGTAATATTGTAATGTAACCATGGTAATATCAACAGGGTGTCCCGCGAGTATTTACGAATTGCGATTTTTCCTGAGATAATAAATATATCATAATTATGTTTATTTTATTAGACTCACAGAGACAAGAAGTATATATATTTAATTTTTTAATTTAATTTAATTTTTTCTGTGAAACCCGGTTGATTGTGCAGATATAAAATAAATAAATTAATGACGGTGAGCTGCCATGGTGTATCTGTGACGTTTCCAGCTCTTCTTATTATGTACGAATTTATCGGGGTACCCATTATTATATATTTCATCACCTCAGCAAAATTCCTAAATACGCCACTGTCCCGGAATATAATATACCACTCAGCATACACAGACAGCTATATAAATCTCAGTAAAATAATTATATATAAGTGACGGGGCCCGGAAATAATCAGCCATGGGGCACACCAAAGCTCTCGCCGGCCCTGACCGGTTCATTTGTTAGTGTTACAGTTACTTAACACACGGGTGAGTGCAGGGCTATCCGCCAGACTCCAGCCGTCAGCTCACCGTGTACAGGGTTTTTTATTTTTTTACATGCAAATGGCGGGGACGGTAGCTGGAGACGTGTGTAATCCAATGGTGTACTCCGCTATGAAGGGATTGCATTCTGGATAGTAACATTTTATACAACATTTTTTTTATATATAAAAAATTTATGTATTATTTATTAATATGAAATACACGTTGATATATGAAATAGTATGTTTAATTTTTTGTTCATTATTTCTATTATTTTAAAAATGAAATCATAAATACATACAGGTAATAACTAATTAGATGTGATAGACGTAGATCAGTGATCTCTAACTCAAATTAAATACGGGCAATATATTTTTTTCAAAAAAAATTCGCGGGCCAAATTATAAGTGTCATTTTTATACTTATACACTAAAAACTAAAGACACAATGAAGGCAAAGATACATACAAAATCCATTTATTTAAATGTGACTTAATATATTATGAAATTACTTTTATTATATAATTACTATTGCCAAAAATATTTATAAAAATATAAACAAAGTAGTTGTTTATATTTGACTTATTAAGTAAAATATAAAGTAGGATATTATAAACTACTAAGGTATACCTAAGATGAATAACGAAAAGTAGGAAACTGTCTTCAATGAAAATAATATAAATATGGATCTCATAACTCATTCTATGAAAAAAAAAAATTTTATAATAAATTAATATGTGCAAAATTATTGATAAAACAATCGTGTCAAAATATAAAAGACCTAAAGAGTGGATGACTACCGTGCTTTATGTTTTTCACCTCACAAAAATGAACTTACCCATTAAAGTTAATAAAATCCTCTAAATAAAAATCTACTTAGTTACTGGTACAAAAAATTCAGAAAAAAATAAAATAAAATTATAAAGTTAGCAAAAAAAACCTTTTATATAAATAATTTCAGTTTATATTCAAATAATCACAATTCCACTCGAAAATTAATAAAAAAAATATTACAGCGGGAGTAAAATCACAAAAAAAAGAAACTAAAACATTTAAAACCCAATGATGATTTCATTAAAAATGTTCAAAACAAAAAGGTGGTAAGTGGATGTCACTCTGCTGTACAGTAGGTTACAAGTCGGTCCCTGTATAATGGATGGTATTACATTTAATTTCTAAGATATTATAATATCATTCAATACGAAAAATGATTCTGAGCGGAAACGATTTGTCAGTGTGGATATTTTATATGATATTGATATTATTTATTATTAATACAGTAGCCGGTAAGTTGAATAAATATTATAAATTTACAACAAAATAACTAAAATTGTTATTGTTGTATATTTAATATATAATTTCCTCTAAAATTGAACAAAAAAACAATTAAAAAAAACTGTGTTTTTATATTTTTGAGGTATTACTAAAACAGTAAGTTATACACAAATCGATTTATGATCATAATATGCGTTTTATAACATTTGTCATACTATTTGGTACAGAAATTATTATTTGGATTTTGAATTTTTATTTTTCGAGAACCGCTGGTACCGAAACTTATACCGATAAATTTAAAAGGTTCCAGTCCCTACTTCACACTGCAGTGGTGGAGGTAAAATTCTTTTGTCTAGGTGGTAAAATTGTGTTCGGCTTCATTTTGCCACAACTGCAACCGCCACCGCAAACCGCTACCGCTGCAGTGTGTGGGGACCTTAGTGAGACCTAGTGTACTTAAATGCGTTGATTTTATCCAAATTAAGGAGAGACTTTTAAGGCCCGTTTTAGATGGACTTATATCATGCACTAAGACGTATTGTACCTACGCACGCAACAGTAGGTACGCGTCACGTATGATACGAATTACGATTTACAAGTCCATGTGAGCGAACGAGAACTTTTAAAACGATAGGTAACCATAATAAATGTAAGCATAATAATTAGGTGTGTATATTATATTATATAATATTATTATGAACACACATATTATATAAAATATAAATATAAATTAATTTATAAACAAAACAAAACAAAAAAGGTGTGCAAGTGGATGTCGCTCTGCTGCTGTACAGTAGGTTACAAGTGGATCACTGTATAACGGATGATATTAAATTTGAATTCAATGATATAATATAATTGTATAAGAAAAACGATCCTGAGCGGAGACGGTAGGTATGTCAGTCTAAATATAAGACATATTATACACTTATATCTATGGTATTAAAAAAAATTTACCTATGAAAGGTACCTATAATAAATTCCAAATTAATCATATCACAATATCCATTAGGTACATCAAATCGTGATACTATCATAGATATATAATAGTATACTTTAAAAGTTTCAAGTACCCACGAATAATATTATAAAATCACAACAAAATAACTAAAATAGTTATTCTAGGTTTTTTAATATGTAACTTCGTTTAAATTTGAACTTAAAATGAATATAAAAATAAACTATGCGTATGAATTTTTTAGATTTTTTGGTAACAGAATTAGCTACTTACGTGGAATCTCGTTTTAAATTTTCAATCTTTAGATATAAAAGTTGAACATTTTAAAAATTTTTAACTACAAAATAATTATTCAATTTTAAATTTAAATTTCAACTTCAAATGTTATTAAAAAAAAATTGGGCGTATGTATTTTTAATATTTTTCAACTGCTATTGTAACAAAATATCAGGAGCCTGTTTAATTATTTACCACCAGGAGTCCCGGTGGGTTATTAACACGATGCGAGCTAAACATCGCGTTAGCATGATATATACTTCATACATGATATTATGAACACATTTGCCATTACTAACACTCACCATATTAGCCGTGCTAAACGTAGGGACTAATGTACGATGTCGATGACAACAATCGTTAAAATATCATCAAAATATATGATTAGTAAATAGTAATATCATATCACTGTATAGCAGAACGATACCAACTTGCCCACATTTTTATTTTTCATTAAATATTATATAATTGTTATTAATAAATAGGGCTAGGAAAATAAAACTAAATAACTAATAAATAACTAATAACTAAATAACTAATAACTAACTAATAAATAGGAAAAACCTACAATAAAGGAATTAAAAAATTGCCAATAATGCTACAAAAAAAAGCATTTTAACCAAGAAAATGCAACTAAAAAAGACTTGAACATTTTTAAGTTTAACTGAAAAATATTTTTAATATCAAAAAATAATTTATTAAACACATTTTTATATGTTCACACTAAGTAATTCTTAGAACAACTAAGCACAATTTATAAATATTGAAAAAAATAAATTAAAAACCGTTTTATTAAATGTCGATAAATGCAACGTATTACGCGTAACCATTACTCCCCACTCGGTAATCACTTTGACAAAATCTAAGAATCTATTTTCAGAAATATTTTCCGATAAGGCAATAGTATTTCACTACGAAATCATGAAATAAGTATATATAATAACACAATTAAAATAAATCAATAAATAATAATTTAGATAAATAGGTAGGTATGTACGTAAATGTTCTAAAAATGTTAAATATGCGTATAATTAACAAAAAAAAGCTAATAAACTGACAAAAAAGTACCAAAAAAGCATTTATTTACGAATATCATAAGAAAATGCAAAAAAAGCAAAATCAAAATTGCATATTTGAACTCTGTGATGAATGAATCGAATTTTGTTTTTGATTAGCTATGTCCTGTAGTACTATGAAAGAAAATGCAAATGCTACAAAATCCTAGCCCTATTAATAAATAATAGTATAGAAAAAAAAAGTACCTACTGCCTAAAAATAATTTGACTGTCTTCGTGATTCAAATTGCCCGCCATTAGATCTAGTACAATAAATTATTAACGGAAACGCTAATATTACGACATTTGAGATAAGCTCTTACAATATGGTGGGCCACACTGGCTACCTGTTGCCGTTTGCACGTCTTTTCATTGCGTTACAGTGTCGTGTCTTGTTGTCAGTTTTCAGTTTTCGTTCGTTCGCGTTTCTAAGTTATGATCGTATAATAATATGACGACTGGGTACGACATCTGCCAAAACGAAATACCTATAGTTCAATATTGGTGAACATGGGACACCCGATAAGATAGCACTCACTAGATTAGGTAGGTATCATAATAATCATCATCGATTATACAAGTGACAGAAATGCAATTTGTACAAGTATGTGTTTATTATTAAAGATTTTAGCGAATGTGGATATGAAATAAAATAAAATTATGTGGGCCGGTACCTACATGTTAAATAAAACAACCAGAACAAGGTCAGCGTAAAGTACCTACTGGTCTGACAGTAGGAGTTTCTGCTATTGCAACAATTGCTGCCATAGTTACTCCTGTCCAAATTCCATTAAATTTGTTAAAAAAAAATAACATCAGCATCAGCAGCTACAACAACAACAACCACCAACACAACAAGAAAGCGCTAACAAAATGAAAATATACAAGTGTGGCTCTTGTACATTCCAATTGAAATGAGCTTGGTCATGATCGGTATATACCTCCTTATTTAATATTTTTTTAAAGTACCTAATTATTAATATTTTAATTTTAGATTTCACATGCACTCTCATATGAACAAAAAGGAGCCTGAAAAACCTATTTTTAATCAAGCAGCGGCTAAAGCATTAACCCCGGTAAGAATTAGTAAAATATATGATATTTTAGTAAATAAATTAAGTATAAGACCAATTAATGTTTTTGCAGTACAATGTTTAAGTAAGTTAACACTTTCATTTCTATTTTTTCACTTAACAATTTTCAATTATAAATTATAATATATGTTAATGCTGTTAACTACACTAAATTGTATTTTACATCATTGAACCATTTTACTGTGTTACAAAGACAAATTTTCATTATAAATATCCTGTTTTGTTCCATAAGATCATAATTTAAAAATAAATATTATAGTATTAAGAAGACACTACGCCCGCATGCGTTGTATCCGTCTTACAAATACACAACATAGAAAAAACTGTTTTGCGAGGGACAACTTTGCTGCCTCTGTATTTATAGTAGAATTACTAAAATTCCACAACGCATAAAGAAGAACTTTATCTTTGTCGTAGCGTTTTTATTATTTGGATGACATTAATATAATTAAAGTTATTAGTTTGAGAACATTAAAGTTTTTTTTGTTTAATTATTAAAAACTATTGGTAAGTGCTATAAAAAAAATAAAAACGCTACGACACAGATTAAGTTCTTCCTTATGTGTTGTGGAATTTTGGTAATTCTACTATAAATACAGAGGAAGCATAGTTGTCCCGCTAAACAGTTTTGTGATTGGTGACTTGTGAGATTATTGTTTTTACGGTTAAATAGACGGTCAGGAACACTAAGTGCGTGTATTCTTGTGAATATTTTTGGTGCATGCTATCTTGCGTTAATATTTTGATAATTTTTAGATTTAGATTTTCTATTTGTAACACAATGTTTCTTGTACTAAAGTAGGTATCTAATTAATTTTTGCTAGGCTATATCATTTTGGTTTGTAAATTACTATGATTATTGATTTATAAAGTATTACATTGTCGGTAAATAACTATTATAGTTTTATAAAGTAAAATGCTTAATGTATATTATATTTCTAATAATACTCTTAATATTCTATTAATTATTGTTAAGTATGTTATCATTTATAATTTAGAAAATTACATTATTTTTTTCTAGATACAATGGGTTTCTGTTTTCTATGTGATAAAAAATTGCACGGTGTACGTAAACAGGTGTGTTCAAGCATTACACAACATAGTAATATACCATACCCAGAAAAAATTGCTGAGCTTATGGGAGATGAATTTTTGATTATTGTAACTTCTGCTGATCATATGTGCAAGAACTGTACCTCACTTTTGACTCATATGGACAAGTTGGAAAATGATCTGAAACTTGTTAAAAATGCAATGTTGTCATATATACAAAATAAATATGGAATATTGCCTCCTGATCAGGCTGTTAAGGGTGTTGAGGTAAGGATAGAACCTAATTAGAGACTAACAACATAATATTAGATTGTTACATAAAATTATTACTTTTAACTTTTATTTAGATTGTCAATGGACACATAATTAAGGCAGAGGATCAACTAGAAAAAGTTCAGTGCGACATACCTACTGGTCTGACAGTAGGAGTCTCCTCTACTGTAACTACTGCAGCTGTAGTTACTTCGGTTCAAACTCCATTAAAGTTATTAAAAACACAACATCAGCAGCAACACCAACCACATCAACAACAAAAACAATTACCAACACAACAAGAAAGCACTAAAAAAATGAAAATATACAAGTGCGGCATTTGTACATTCAAATCGAAAGAGCTTGGTCATGTTCAGTATGTACATTATTTAACATTAATTTAAAGTTATTATTAATATTTTAATTTTAGATTCCACATGCGCTCTCATACGAACAAAAAGGAGTCTGAAAAACCTATTCTTAATCAAAAAGCGGCTAAAGCTATAACTCCGGTAAGAATAATAAAAATATATGATTTTTTACTCTATTAATTAATATTATTATAGTACATATTTTACTTTAATTAACACATTTATTAGTACTACGTTTTCACGTAACACTTTTCAATTGTAATATATTTTGATGCTCTTACACTACACTAAATTGTATTTTGCATCATTGAACTATACATACTACTGTGTAACAAAGACAAATTTTCATTAAAAATATTCTATTTTGTTCCATAACATCATAATTTTAAAATATATATTATTATAGTTCTATTTTTTTAATTAATTGACTTTTAAGAGAATGTCGGCGTATTTTTTTTTTCCTAACCCTCCCTTAATTTAAAAAAGGTGGGCAAGTGTATGTCGCTCTGCTGTACAGTAGATTACAAGTGGGTCACTGTATAATGGATGGTATTAAATTTGAATTCAATGTTATAATATCATTGTATAAAATAAACGATTCTGAGCGGAGATGGTATGTCAGTCTATGTATAAGGCATATTATATACTTATATTACATATCTATAGTATTAAAAAGAAATTGACCTATAATAGGTACATATAATAAATTCAAAATTAATCATATCACAATATCCGTTAGGTACCTATAACGCATTATACATCAACAACAAACCGTGATACTATCATAGATATATAATAGTATATTTTAGAAGTTTCAAGTACCCACGAGTAATATTATACAATCACAACAAAATAACTAAAATAGTTATTCTAGGTTTTTTAATATGTAATTTCATCCAAATTTGAGCTTAAAATGACTATAAAAATAAACTGTGCTTATGTATTTCTTTAGATTTTTTGGTAACAGAATTAACTACTTACGTGGAATCTTGTTTTAAATTTTCAATCCTTAGACATAAAAGTTGAACATTAAATAAATTTTTATAAAACAAAATTATGCCTACGTATGCTTAATTTTTTTTCAACTGCTCTTGTAACAATTTATCAGGAGCCTTGTATTCAATTTTTACACTTTTTGGCCCAACAGATAAAACTTAATTGATATTCATAGAAAAAAAATAAAAAAATAGAAATATGAAATTATCTGTAAACTGCTCAAAACAAATCAAAATTTTATCAAGTATAAGAATTGATAAAATAAACATTTAGTAAAATTTTCATGTATCTACAGTTATTGGTTTTTGAATTACAACAAAATAAGAAAATCTCTACATGAGAAATCGAGTGAATATCCAATGTTGTTAAAATTTGAATTTCAAACACTCATAAAAACTTAATTTAACTTGCTTACAGAAATTTTTTTTTATCAAGGTAGATAATCTTTCAAGTAATCTTGTATTACATTTTCAAATCTTAGATTTTAAAAGAAACATTTTTACGAATTCTTAACTTAAAATAATTTGCTAAGTTTCTTGATTTTTCCATATTTTGTCAATTTTTAAACTTTAAATGGTAATAAAAAAAAAACTGTGAATAAGGATTTTTAATATTTTTCAAATATCATTGAAACAATATAATAGGAGCTTTGTATTAAATTTTCAAGTATTTATACTCAACAAATAAAGTTTTATTGAGATTCATAGAAAATAAAACTAATAAAATTGGAAACTGAAAATATCCCTAAACAGTTCAAAACAAATAAAAATAATTTAAAATTTTTTCTTGTATAGAAAATGGAAATATAAGCAAGCAGTGAAAATTTCATGTATCTACAGTCATTTTTTTAAGTTACACCAAAAACCAAAGTCGATTTTGTGTAAAAAATTCCTATTTTTCCTTAATTTTTCTCTTGTTTTTCACGAAGCTTTTGAAAACTATTGGATAAATTTTACTTTTGACCACTTTTAGATTCACTTTCCTATCAGAAAAGATACTGTTGAAAAAAATCCAAGCAATTTTACTGTCCTAAAAGGTGATAAAAGACACACAAAAAAAAAAAACATATTATTGTAAAATTAATACATTCATCGTTCCTCTCAGAATCTAAAATTTTATGTTCAAAATAACGGTCATTATGATATTAATTTCTAAAACTAGAGCGAAATGACCTCTTATAATATTTGAATGTATGAGTATTATTTAGGGCATTTAATAGGCTTTTTATTATATTTTAATTTTAAAACGAGCTATAAGTATTATAAAATTGTAATTTGTTTGTACAACCTTCAATATTCATAACTTGCTTTAAAATTAAAATATTATAAAAAGCCGCCTAACTGATAATCTTACCTTCATACTTTTTTATGTTATAATTTCGCTCTAATTTTATTAATCAATATGAAAATGATAATTATTGTAAACGTAAAATTTGATATGTTGCTTGTGGGTGAGGGAGAAAAAAAACTAGCTGACATCCTATTAATTGTAAAAGAATTTCTTTAAATATTAATTTTACATAACTCAATTAACTATTATTATAAATGCAGTCAATAATATGAGACACAATTTTGATTTAATCTCTTAATTCATATAAAGTAATAATATTAAATATTAAATTTAATTTAGGCACCACAACCGAAGAAACGACTCTTCAGATGTCAAATATGTTCGAAATGCTTTTTTAGTCGAATTATTTGCCTTGATCACATTCATGAAGACCATAATCAACCAACCCAATCAACCTCAAATGGAGTAAATGAAAAATTAAATATTTTAACAAATCTTCTTCTTTAATAACTTTATTTTGTATTTAGGAAAGAGAAACGGTAGATTCTTGTCTGGAGTCTCCTGTGGACGAAGATAACAATCAACAGAATCACAATAAAGGCACTGTCGACACGTATATGATGTTGAATGACAATGTCATCACCAAAGAATCTGCATATATTGAGCAAGAAATCACCAAAGAAGAAGATGATGAAGAAGATACAGGTATGCCTGAACAGGAAGAAGCTGAACAAGAAACTCCAGACAGTGTTGAGAATAAAGTTGATGAAGACAACGCAAATGTCGAAAACAAAATGGGAGACTTGGACATAGAATCAATGTTAACCACAATCTATAATGATAAGTAACATAGGTAACACAAAAAAAATAATTAAAAAATCTAAACCCCCCCAAAAAATTTAGTAACTAGGTTAATAATTAATTTTTGTTTATTATATTAAAAATGTGTAGGTTAGTTTAGTATACTGAATAATATTCTCAAAGTTATGATGTCTGTTCATTATAATATGTTAGCTTTTAGGGTCATTCATGCTGGGAATATAGAGTGATTTATAATTAATTATTAAGACAAGTCCAGAGGCATAAAATATGCATGAATCTTTGTCATAGTTTTAATAATCTTACTTTAATCAATAATTTTATTACGTAACATTAAGTTACATTAGTGTACAGAACTAAAGTACTAAAAATTAAAAATGTAGTTATGTAAAAAAAAAAAAAATTACCAATTTGTATCTAGTTTAGTTCTTAATTTTTGTTAATTTTTTTTTTTGTGTAAAATTTATATGTAATGTTTAAAAAATATTTAAAACTGAAAATAAGAAAATATTAAATTTAAATGTTAGTAACTAATTATTTTTGTTCATTATTTTTAATTAACGTGGTGACTTGAATAAATGTTTACACATATAACTTCTCTATCCATGTCTTGGTCATAGCTTTTATAGTAAGATTTCTTTTTTTTTTAGCTACTGTATTAAGTAAAAGTAAAAATATATTTGTACAATTCAAATAATAACTTTTACCATTGAATTATAGATTCCTAAATATATTGCATAATATATTTATTATGATTTCACATTTTATATATTCTAAGTTTATGGTACCTTGATCAATTAATATTTGAAATTCGATTTAAATAAAATAAAAATTTTGCACTCTGAGAAAACATTATCCAACATAAAGCAAATTTAAAAATATATTTTAAGCAGTCTAGTTTAAGAGTTGTAAACAAATAATATTTGGTAGCTTTTAATATTATATTATACATATTTATACATCTTAATCACATGCGAATAAACAACCAGTGAAAATTTCATGTATCTATGGTGAAAACAATTTTGAAAAATACACACATCATTGTAAAATCAAAACATGCATCGTGTCACTCATAATCTAAAATTATTGATGATCTAATCTCTGTGATTCTGGGAGAACAAGTCACCCAAAATAAAATATAAAGTATGCTCTTAGGAATCACAGTATTGCCATTTTGTAATATTCCGGAAGTGTTTAATAACGATTTCAATTGTGATGACAATATTCAAATTCATTTAATTTATTTCCTTTATTTCATCGAAATTGACTCAGTGGTACCAGGGTCGCTACTTTTCTTCAGTTTTGACGTTGGCGGTAGCTCTCCCGAATGCACCAACTAGATTCACTTTTGAATCGAACAAGATAAAGTTGAAGAAAACCTAAGTAGTTTTACTGTCTCATACGGCGATGACAGACACAAAAATATAAAATTGAAAATTAAAAATTTCCGTAAACAGCAAAAAATGAGTGGAAATATTTTGAAAATTTTATGATGTATAGAAAATGCTAATATGAACGTTCAGTCAAAATATCATATTGTATCTACAGTTATTTGTTTTAGATTTACACCAAAACCAAAATCGATTTTATCGAAAACTGATTTTACGTAAAAATTACTGTTTTCCTTAATTGTTGTTATGTTTTTTCCTGCGCTTGTTGACCTCCCGTAACTTTTGTATGACGTAAATTTTTAAAAATTTTAATTCATTAAAAGTAATTTTTGGTGTTTTGGTGGTCATATTTTAAGTAATTTTTTTATGGTTATAAGTAATTTTAATATTTTTTTGTATGAATTTTTTAAAGATTTTTAGGACATCAAGTTCAGGCCCTAGCTACGAGTCAATGAAAAATAAAAATGTGTATAGCGAAAAATTAAGTGTGCACCGTGTTTATTATAGGCAGTCAAGTAGGCCATGTCAGGTAATTAACTCTTATAGTCACTTTTCACCGTCACTACGGAACACCGTCATTATTTACCAACAGACTAACGTCGTACAAATCACGGTTTTTATAATTTTATTTATTATTGTCATTTGAACTATTATTTCATATTTTATTAAGAGCCCTACGCCGGCCAGAATATTTGTGGCCCGATATTTATTTATTTGCACCTAGAAAATTTTTATTTTTGATTAATTTAGAAGTATCTACCACACAGCCCACAATACTGTAGTAACAATTATTATTATATTGAGATCATTGTAAAATTATTATTATTGTCCCTCTGAAATTATTACTACATTTTTATATTCTAATGGGACATTATATGAGACTTTTGCCAAGTTAAAATTATTAGTTTTCTATAGAGCTTGCCTATTATTTTTACTTAAATTACTAGGTATGTTATTTAATTATTTTACAAAATATAATTATTATCACCAAATTAAAAGTACAGTCCAATTATATAATACCTATAGTATTATTTTCCTTTTGTATAATATATCATTGTTACTATCGTTTTTACTATAAACTGACTCAGTAGTACCGGGTTCGCATAAACTAGAGCTTCTTTTCTTCAGTCTTGACGTTGGCGGTGGTTCTCCCAAATGCACCAACTAGATTCACTTTCAAATCGAATTGGATACGGTTGAAGAAAACCGAAGCAGTTTTACTGTCCCAAACAGCGATGATAGACACAAAAATTAGAAAGCAGGTGAGTGGATGTCGCTCTGCTGCTCAGTAGATTATAAGTGGGTTATTATATATTGGATTGAATTGGACTTGAATTCAATGATATAATATCATTGCATAAGAAAAATGATTCTGAGCGGAGACGGTTTGTCAGTCTGGATATTTTATATTGTTACTATTTATTTTATCATGTAAGTTGAATTATTAATATTATAATTTTTTATTCGTTTCTATGGTGATAGACAAAGCATTAGAAATTAAAATCCCATTTTTAGTGTTTTTTCGTAATTTTTGGTGGTTTTTCCTGTGGCATTAAATAACTATAGCGAAAATCAAAATAGACCTCTAAAGTAGCATCTAGATCCAATTTACTAAAAGATAAGGAACTATATATTGAAATCAAAGTACTCCTTCTTGTAGAAATTTTGTATGCAGGATATATAAAAAATTTATTTTGATAATTGTATTATGCATGGAAAATGCTAATGTGAACCTCAGTGAAAATTTCATATTGTATCTACAGTTATTTGTTTTAGAGTTTTATCGAAAACTGATTTTTCGTAAAAAATACTGTTTTCCTTAATTTTTGTTATGTTTTTCCCAGCACTTTTTTTGTGAATTTTAAATGTTGACCTCCCGATTGCACTAATTATTGATTAACTTTCCCATCTAACAAGATACAAAAGATACTCATCATTGTAGAATCATTACATTTATCAAAAATTAAAAAAAGGAAATATGTAATTTTGAGTTTGTAAAACTTATAAGTTACCTATTTATTTAAATCTACCTTATGACTTAATTATTTATTTTACACGACTATTTATTGACTTGTTTATTAAGTCATTTATATATTATTAATTTCATTCTTAGAAAAATTATTATCCTATTATGTATTATTATTATTATATAACATGTATTTTGACTATAATATGAGTTTTTGGATGTTTGAATATTATTGCTGTTTATTTATAAATTCATATTTATTTTATTTATATTATGAATATGATATATAATGTATTGAATTATTGTGTATGTTACGTTCTATTAGTGATATCTATATAGATTCTACATTGATTCTTAAATTCTTAGTTCATAATTTTTCTTATTTTGTGTTCATAATAAATTGGAATAAAACTAAAATAATTAATGTTTAATGTGTTATTATTGATAAATAATAAAACATCTTTTTAAAATAAAACTATTCACTTTTAGTAATAAATAATTTGCATATATAGTTTTTTTTTTATTTTTCCTATAAGTAATCAAATATTTCATCGTAGCATATTCCAACAAGTCTTGTAAAAAATAAATTATATTGATTTAAGTTCTAAGTGCATATTTTCGATTCTGAGCGGGGCAAGGAAGCTATTGGTTTTACAATGTTGTTTATTTATTTATTTATTTTGTTTATATCCTGTATACAAAAGAGACGACTTGTATTAGTTTTATTAAAATAAAATAACCAAATCGAATGGTCGTACGACACATTTATACGAGTGAATGTAAACTAATTATGTTGTACACCGAAGGTTACTATATTGTTGTGTTTTTTAAGATTTTACCTACCATAATATATATTTCTCATACCATCATCAATACTCAATAGGTTAGTGTAGTATACAATATTCGTTAGATATAGGTTTACAAGTGTATTCAATTGTGTTGTGTTATATGGAATATACCGAAGTACTCATGTAGTGTTTTTAAATTTGATGTACCTACCGATAAATTAAGTAAAACTGATGTTGTGTTACAACTTGTTTATAACTGTACGCACTTCGTAATGACACGTATCTTATTTGAATGAGATATCGAATACTGAAAACGAACTTGAAATTAGTTGGTAATATTTAGATAAATATTTGTATACGTAAAAAAAAACAATACCTATACGATTTACAATTTTTTGATACTATTTTGAAACCCATTGCAGAGCAGCTTGTACTGTAAAAATAAAAATATTCTCTTATTATTTATGGGTATTGGGTAGTGAATATAATACTATATAATACTATTTAATCAATCAATAAAAAAATATATTTAAAATTATTTGTTGTCGTTATTATTACACTGTCGAGATTCGGGAAAAGACTGTGCGCGTTGTTCTATTACAATATTATAATAATATACATTATACAGGTACGAATTGAACAAGCTTCCGGACAGACTTTGGAGTTTGTGATTGTGTGAGTCGTATTTAACATACAAAGGTTAACAATAAGCTATCTACGGGTCATTCGTTTCGTCTGTGAGTGCTGACCAAAATATATAATGATTTGTAACTTTTATAGGAGGGAATGAAACAAAAAAATATTCGATGTACCGTCTGTCAATAATAAATTATTGTAAATAAAAAAATATGATCTTTGTAACGTGCATTTAATTTTAATACACTCAAATTGTTCTACAATATAGATCGTATTATTATCAAAAAAATCAGACGTTAAATCTCAATGTTTTTTTTTTGAACCCGAGATCAATAGCTACAGTAATCAATATTTTTTTACCTACCTATTATATTAGCATTTTATACTTAGTGAAAAAATTGTCCGAAGTATAACAAGTAGAAACTACTAATATTAAATGTAATTTATACTAACTGGGTTCCATGGACTTCATTGCCCATTAAAAATACCAACTCTATATATTATGA
>NC_042493.1:97691772-97694957 GCF_005508785.2 Acyrthosiphon pisum
ATGCATAAAGGACACCCAGACAAACAGTCAGACAAACATTCATTTATATTTATACACTAGTTGACAAGGCTGGGCATTAACGAGTTAAAAAGTTAAAGTTAAGTTAAAAAGTTAAGTTACTTTTAACTAAGTTACTTAACGAGTTACTTTTTTTTAAGAAGTAACTTCTATCTTAACGAATTACTTTTTTTTTAAAGTAACTTATAACTTAACTCGTTAATTCATTTTATAATCACGTTAAATTATATACTTTTATAATTAATTTGATTATTAATATTTAGTTCATAGTTGGTAATAACAAAGTAAAATTTAAAAGTTTTACCATCACTTTGGAAAACTTTTAAGTAAAAAAATAAAATATACAAATAATTTAATTATTTTGTTGGATTTCATAATATATAAGTACTTACAACAAAATACATTTTTTTAAGATATAAAGACCTACATTCTAATATTATGTTATTTGTAGATCTTTAACATGAGGTGTAAATGGTGTAATTATAAGTTTTATATGAAAAAAAAATTATTTTTAACTAAGTTAAGTTACTTATTTTTTCCAACTAACTTGTAACTTTAACAAGTTAAATAAAAAAGGAAAGTAACTTTTAACTTTAAACTTAACTTACATTTTTCCAAATTAACTTAACTTAACGAGTTAAAAAAAATAGTTAACTTTCCCAGCCTTGCTAGTTGATCCCGTGCACTTCGTTGCTCTTTGTGGAATCAGATATTTCAGAATTTAATTATTGTACTTACTTTATATTGTATTTTAAATAAAGTAATTTAAAAAAAACCCCGACGTGTGGAAATTCGCAAACTCGCGGAATAATGTATAACTTTGAAACTAAGACCGACTCATATATTCTGCTTGAAGCACTGATTGTTCTTAAAAATACACAAATGCACAGTTATTCGTATTTGAATTAGGTACAACAAAATCGATACATGAGAAATCGAGTGAATATCAGCAGCTGGGATAAAGCAGCTGGGAAAAGTGCTGCTGATTTTACAATTTGTATGTAATTTAATGTATTGATGTATGTTTTTTATTTCTTTTTTTTTTGTGTCTGAAGATCTTTTTCTAGTAGAAAAATTCAATCAATTTCGAGGGCTAATTCTAGGTAGAAAATCGCTGAGTTTGTGGTTTGGTGACCATGGTTATCAAAAGTTGCTAAGAATCATTTTTTATTGTACACTATGATACTTTATTGTTGACTTTAAATTTAACACATCCGTTATAGTAACCTACTCAATGACGAAGTTGTGTGGTACATAATTGACAGCTACAGACTACACAACAGAGTGATTATACCTACTTGATTGTTTTTTTTTTGTTTCAATAAAGGTATGTTGGTAAATAATTTTTCCACGTCTAACAATTTTGATGATTTAATACAAGATTCCTCGCATAACTCAAAAGTTTTTCTTATATCAGTTGAAAATAACGAAAATACAAACCCTCAGCTTTTTAATAAACTAATGATAATTTACTACCTAACATTTTTTTTTTTCATATTAATATCCAAATAAAAAATTAAAAGTTTTAAGATAGTCTATGACTTAATGACTTATTTGTTATGACTATTAAATATAATTTGATAAAATGGTGTATATACGCGGTTTCAAATTCTTATGCGCTTAAACACGCTATGTGGTTTTTTGTTTTTAAAAAATAATCAGTTAAACTTTTTAACTACGAAGCATTGGTAAAAATAAAAATATTCTCTTATTATTTATGGGTATTGGGTAGTGAATATAATACTATATAATACTATTTAATCAATCAATAAAAAATATATTTAAAATTATTTGTTGTCGTTATTATTACTCTGTCGAGATTCGGGAAAAGACTGTGCGCGTTGTTCTATTACAATATTATAATAATAAATTTTATTTAAAAATCGATTTTTGACAATATTTTTCAAATTTCAAATTTCAAATTGATTTTGTAGTTAAAATTTATAACATGTTCAAATTTTATAGCTAAGGATTGAAAACGTATAACAAGGTTCCATACATGTAGGTTATTCTGTAACCAAAAAACTTCAAAACTATAAAAAAAATGTTCATATTTATTTTGTGTTCAAATTTCAAGGCAATAACATATTAAATAACCAATAATACCGATTTTAGTTATTTTGTTGTAATTTTATAATATTAATTAAACTATCCAGCTACCATATTAATAATAAGCAATAATAATATAAATATTATATAAAATATTCACACTGACAAACCGTCACCGCTTATCGTAGCGTTTTTCGTATACAATGATATTATATTATTGAATTCAAATTTAATACCATCCAATTATAGACAGTGACCCACTTACTGTAACGTACTCTATAGCAGAGCAATGTCCACTTACCCACCTTTCTAATAATAATTACCTAATGTTTTAGTTATTGTTATTATTATTATTATTTGTTTGTATGTTTGTGTATACAGGGGACATTTACGACAGAACAAATCGATTATTACGGAAGAATAATTTTATTATTTTATTATAATTATTTTTTATTAATAATAAAAAGAAGCAATAACCGAATGGAAAGACATATCAGCTGGAGTACCGCAAGGTAGTGTTCTAGGACCTATCCTGTACTTACTCTATACGGCTGATATACCAAACGATAACAACACAACATTAGCTATGTTTGCCGACGATACGGCAATTTTATCAACACGTAATAGTCAGCTCACTGCAACTGATAACTTACAGAAGTCAATTAACAATATATTTGCCTGGACAAGACGTTGGAAAATTAAGATCAATGGCGATAAATCGGTGCACGTTAACTATACGTTACGTAAAACCGAAAATATCCAAATAGTATTGAATCAAACACCAATCCCACAAAAAGATTCAGCAAAATATCTTGGAATGCACCTCGACTCTCGTCTAAACTGGAAACACCACGTCTATCAGAAAAAAATTCAAATTAAAGAAAAAATGCGAAAACTTTATTGGTTAGTCGGACCCCGCTCCGAGTTAACCATCGAAAACAAACGTCTACTGTACGTAGCAATTATAAAACCGATCTGGATTTATGGCATTCAACTGTGGGGTTGTGCCAGTAAGTCTAACATCGATATAATACAACGCTGTCAAAACATCGCTCTTCGGACCATCACTGCAGCCTACCGGTTCGAAAGAAACAACGCAATTCACCGTGATATGATGC
>NC_042493.1:97696161-97698868 GCF_005508785.2 Acyrthosiphon pisum
AATGTCATTACGGGCCGGGATTTTTAAGGACCGGGTCAGGCTGGCCCGGCCCTTTCAGGTCTTTAAATTAGGTACTTGTCTTTTCGATAAAATGCTGTGGTAAATGTAGGTACTCAATGGTAAAGTCACTGAAATTTTTTATTCAACGAGAAATCTCATATTTTTTTCGTGAAAATGCGCGTTGCAGCAATTAATTGGTTTGTTGCGGCTGTCGTACATCGCTCTTATTTTTTATGATTTATGCTTGAAGTGTTGGACTGACCTACTTATATTATTTTTTATAAAATTATCTTAAAATAACATAACGCAGTGTAAATCTGCAGTAGTTTCAATTAAAGAATTGAGTTAAATGGAAAATCGTAGCTAGTCAATAAGTAGGTATCAATAATATTAATACTATTATGAATTTATTTTATTTTTATAAGTACGGGCTACCCCGAACAACGGATATTTTACAGAACCTATATAGGTAGGTAGTATGTGTGTAATAATGTTACGAAAAAGAGAAAGATGATTCAATTGGCTTATTGGCTACAGCATAGTTATTAGGAAGAATTGAAACATATTGGACCATTAATTCCATAATAGACACAAATTTGTTATTTTTAGAATAAACACCAAAAATAATTACAATAAACTGTAAAGAATATTATTTTCGTGCGGGCTGGTCAGTTTGGGAACTCAACCAGTGAACTCCAAGATATAATATATTTATTACATTGATTAAAAGTCAGACACTAATCTTCGTGGTTATTATAAATAATTGTTATAGTCGTAAGTATTTTCGAATACTATCAAAGAGTCCAACGGTTAAACCTCAAATGACGTAATTAACCCAACTGACCCGATCTCGTATCGCTAGTTAAAAAAAATATAATTATTATATAGTATTATGACCGATATCGCTTGATAGAGTCTGGAGCACACAACACAAAAGAATTATTTTTCAAATGATAATTAAGTGTTAAATCACTGTGTAGTCATAACTATTAAAAATTATTTGGTCTAAGTCAAATGTAAAAATAATAATATAGCAACGTTTTGTTGGTTTTACTGCATCGAGATTAAACATATGTGCAAGACATAATATTTTGAGTAATATGGTAGGTACGTCTGTGTTGAATCTTAACTCTTAAGTATACGAAATATTAAAAAGCTTAACTACGGCTGTAAGCTGTACCACAGAAACTGGACGATTTATAGAATTAAGTCACGTACAAATATTAAGGCTATTGCTGATTATAATAAAGTCTCTTTTCTAGGTTTCATGGGAAGTATGTTTTGATATTTTAATTAGAATAAAAGTAAAGTTACAATATGTGATTTTAAAATGTTAGTTTCTAAAAAATGATAATGTGTGTCTCGATATTATGGCATAAGTATCAATCTCCAAAAAGTATGTGTATTTTAGCCTATAATTGATTTCTTGAGTTGATGCATTTTTTCATGTACACTAACAGTTAAAAGGCCAATCCTGTACTTTCTTACAAATTAAATTTGTATATGTCTAAATATATTTTTCGAATAATAGTTTTTTTTTGTTTTGTCAGTAGAAATTAAATCTTGCTTCTGCATTGGAAGGTCAAACTTTAAAATACCCAGTGCATATACTCGTATTGTTACAATAGTATATTATGAAAAATATTAAAAATACATAGGTAAGCACATTTTTTTTATAAACATTTTAAGTTCGATTTTTGACAACATTTATCAAATTGAAAATTTAAAAATGTATAGAATGTTCAACTGTTATAGCTATAAGGATTAAACATTTATAACAAGATTACATATAAGTAGGTTATTCTGTAACCAAAAAATATAAAAAGACGATTCTTTTCAATAATTTATTAATTTATGTTAAAATTTGGACGAAATTAAATATTAAGTAACCAAAAATAACGATTTTAGTTATTTTGTTGTAATTTAAAAATATTATTCGTGGGTACTTGGAATTTCTCAAGTAGGTTACATAATATATTAATATATTATTATTTATTATATACAAATATTGAAATATGACAATATGCAAATAATGTTAATTCAACTTACCGTCTATTGTATTAATAATGACAATATAAATATAATATAAAATATCCTAGGCTGATAGTCTCCGCTCGGAATCGTTTTCTGTATACAATGATATTATATTATATCATTGAATTTAAATCTAATACCAGCCATTTCAGCGACCTACTTGTAACCTATTGTGCAGCAAATCAACGCCCACTTAGCAGTTTTTTTTTTAATTTTAAAATATTTTTCCTTGTTTTAAGTTATTTATAGACATTAAATTTTTTTTTTTTATGTAAATGTCGATAATAATTGTTAACTGGATCAAAAAGCTTGACAATTGAATACATGATTTAAGTATTGCCTGGTAAGCTAGTAGAAATGTTAATTGGTAATTTACCTACTAAAAAATACCGAAAATACAGTCACAATATTTTTTTTAGAAATGTTTTAAGTTAAAAATTCGTTGAATTTTGTCAAAATCACGACAATTTTCAGATCATTTTGTAGGTTATAACTCACAAAATGTTCAATATTTTTACCCAAAGTTTGAATATTATTATATACAAGGTCCCTCATTAGTTGTTAATAAATAATATTGCAGTTATGGTCGGAATTTAAAAAATAATGTCAGGTGTAAATTTTTATGAGCTTTTTGTGTCTAAAATTGACAAAATTGAATAATTGCTCATCGCGA
>NC_042493.1:97698918-97701552 GCF_005508785.2 Acyrthosiphon pisum
TTTTGATAGGGGGGGCACATATAAATTATATAATGATTCTTTGATGATATAATTAATAATACATACTCTTATTTTTAAACAAAATTGGTAATAATAATAATAATGATAATAATAATGTTGATTACATAATATCACATACCATATAATAATAATTTATACATATATGTAGTCATTAATAAGTAAATAAGTAAAAATATTTTTATAGGTTCTCATATTGCCTCATAGGTCGAATTGAAGTTTTCGTTTATGTTTTTTAGCAAACACGATTAGCAGCCGACAATGACGAGCGTACACGCAGTTAATTTTAAAAAATAGAAATAAACCACCCAATATATTAGTATATTTTACCGTATGGACGACGCTGCCTGTCGTCCAAAACTTGAATACATATAAGATGTATAAGCGTCAATAGACAATAAATATAAACGTAAAAATATGCGATTAATCAGCGCTTGTGAAAAAAAACATACTTCAATAAGTTAATAAATGGTTTGTCACAATTACACTAAGCTTAATAGTGGTGGTTTTGGTTGTATTGTTATGAAATTAAAAATATAAACTTACATTTAGCGTTGAAGCGTAGCCCTTCGTCTGTAGCAATTTCACAATTACACTATTATTTTATAAAAATTATAGTGTTATAACTTATAACAGTGCTGTGTGCTTGTGTGCAGTACGGCCAGTACGAAATTAAATTGTAAGTACCTATACCACGTCGTTGTCGCGGCGTCGCAGCGGTGTCGCGCGTTGATAACGCAAGACGTGTGCTCCGGGCCTAATGGTTATAAATAGAGATCGATAAGATACTAAGCTGTAACTCCTTTTATCAGTTTAAATGTACCTAATTAATGATTTTACTAGTAGGTAAAAGGTAGTATTATTTTTATTTACAACTGTATTTTTATTTATATGATACTCGTAGACGTCGTAGTAACATAAAAAAAATGTTGATAGAAAATTGACAGAGGGGGCACGTGCCCCTGTGCCCCTCCCTTGGATCCGCCACTGGGTACTTAGCATTGCTATTTGATATTTAAAAATCAAAATTGAATATTATTATACACTATATACGTTTTCCACCAAAGCAGATCTGCTTTTAAATTCCGAGTGAAAATGCTTTTACAATTATTATCAAATATATTGTAACGCGTTTATAATGTATATTATAATATATCGAATACGAGATTTCTACACGGTACAAGGATTAAAGAGATTATTATAGATTTTTATTGTCGTGAGTAATACTATTTAATGTAGTCCTATAAACATAAAATTAACACTACAGTTAACTGGACTCCAATCAAAATTGTATTTTTTAAGGCGATGATTTATCAACATTGCGTTCAAATAATGTATTCAATAATACACTACCTACGCAATAATATGTTACACTGCGGAGAGCGAAGATATTAATAAATTAAGCTCAGCTAATACCCGCGGTGTCGGTTTTTTGTAGGAATTTTTTTCAATTACTTCACAAACCGCGCGTATCAGCCCATACTCACGGTAATAAAATATCTCATATTATTATAATATTCACCTTATATTATAATGCATACCTACTATATACCATACGCTTCCTAGCTCCTCTGTGGCCGAAGTCCTCACGACGTGTTGTCGGCGCTCGGCGTGCTGCTATCGCGTCCAGGTGACCAGTCGCTTCCATCAACGCCCACCACGATATAGGCATTCCGTGAGTCAAATGGCCCATCATTGGCCCAGGTCTATTTATAACGACAAATTGTTGTACGTTGTTGTATCCGTTCCAAACTATAATACAAAGTGGTGGCACAAACGATGGTCGGACACGAAGGGCGACGTCAATCGCACCGTGAAAACGCACTCGGAATATGATTCTCGACTTTTCGCGAAACAGTCATAACGCACGGCCGTCGTGCCATCGTCGTAATATTATATTAGTGTATTTGGCCATTTAGGTAAGCTGTTTTTCGGCAGAATGTATTTAATATTATAATATGACGTATAAAATAATATGCCAAATAAATAGTGATCACAAAGTGATATTATATCATTGAATTCAAATTTAATACTATCCATTATACAGTGACCCACTTGTAACCTGCTGTACAGCAGAGCGACAACCACTTACCCCCTTTTTATTTTTATTTTAATACTTAAACTATACAATTTAAACCTAATTTAAAGTTTTATTGAAAAATTCAAAATTTCCAATTTGTAAATAATGTACCTATTTATTTCATTTGTCAAGTTTTTCTATTACACGGTGTATATCAGATTATAAATCAAGTTATTAGACTAATAAAATTGCTATATTCCATCAATATATATATATTTGCATTATTTATATATGTTATATATTATTTTTAACTTTGATTAATTATATACGAAGAAGGTATTTAATATTGCCAATTTTATGAATTCATACCTATATACATTTATTTATCTATTGTATTTTTTTTTAAATATTTATTTAATATTTTTAATTTTTAAATATAGATCACACACGTAGCGGATCGGGCGGCATGTTCAGGGGACGGGGTGACTGTGATTGAACTCCTTTTTATATACTACTTCGACCCTAATAAATTAAATAAAACTCACCTGCATCAGCCATGTCCTTATCCTCTAATTCGTCCATTTTGGCCATGCACG
>NC_042493.1:97701652-97702438 GCF_005508785.2 Acyrthosiphon pisum
CCCCACGTTTTCAAACTAGCACCCCCAATTCATTTCAGTATTTCACCAATCATTTTTAAATTATTGTGGTTTATTGGTTCGGAATTTTTTTTTCCATGCCAATTAATGATAACTGTTCACGAATTCACGATTAAAACAGTATTGTATGAATGCACATTTCAGTGTTTCAGCTTTTGTCAATATGCAGCAATGATATTATTATAGAAAATTATACTATCTTAGGGATTACGGTTAGGTACGAAATCTTCTATTTATAACTTTGGTTATTACTTGATTTTTATTAATATATTTATTTAATCTGTGGGCTACGCTGAATTGAATAAATTTGGAATGACAAATATTATTAAGAGGATGCTACACACGCATGTGTGGTCTCCGTTTTACAAATGTAAAACATAGTAAAAATGGTTTTGCGTGGATAAGAACCACTATTTCATTTTTTATTATATGGATAACTTCTTTAGTGTTAACGATAAAACTCTCAAAATTAAATATTAGTTACAACTAGTTCAATATTTTAACGTTTTAATTTTTAAAATTTTGAAATTATCTTTTGAGATATCAATATTTTTTAATATGCTATCAAAGTAACACAACGGGCAATTTCGATACCTATATTTCTTAATGTGATATCAAAGTAACCCCATTTTATGAAAAAAAAATTTAATTATCATGGTACTCTGGTGAATAAAAATATATGGGTATCAAAGTTACCCCGCGAAATCAAAGTTAGGTACCCCATTCTAATTAAAAATTTAAAGCTAATGTATGCAGTTAGTTATAGTA
>NC_042493.1:97702488-97703782 GCF_005508785.2 Acyrthosiphon pisum
GTGACCCACTTCTAACCTACTGTACAGTAGAGCGACATCCACTTACCCACCTTTTTTTTTTTTCATTTCTGATTCGAGTCTCGGGGGCCCCTAAAACTTGGGGACCCGGGGCATATGCCCTTAGTTCCCCCCGTCAAATCCAGCCCTGCACATATATACAATACATATTCATTATATATTAGTAGGTAGCTTAATTCAATATTCTAAAATAAATCTAGATAATAAATAAATCATATATCATATAAAATAAATCAAGAATATTGTTAATTATTTTTTTTTACTAAATGAAATTGGGTATTTTAAATTATAGAACATGAGTTATATTCGTACTACTTATACAAGAAAAATTAACTGCGATACAGAAAAATGAAGTATCGACTGATGTACTTGAACAACATGAAATTCGATAACCTATGTAATAAAAATATTGTTACGTACAGCCCTTCAGGGATCCAGAAAGATGTTGTTTTCGAAATAAAATATTAGACAATTTTAGTACAGTAATTCGAAATCCAATTTATTAAAATAAAATTGTGTATAATCTCGTGGTAGTAATGGTGTAGCGGTGTATAATAACTGGTGGCGTGATGAAGTGGCTTCGGTCTTGCTGACCCAGGTACATCTGATCAGGCTGTGCCCCTGTCCCTCTTATATACGCTGTCGGCTCCTTTGATCTGATCGGCATACCTACGGAACTCGCGGAAGCCCTGGGTGTGGTAGTAAAAGTTGTTGTTGTTGCCGTAATGAAGAAACCACCGCCTCGTGATCGAATGACATATTATAAGTAATGTGGTTTATACTACCTTCAGTTATACATGTTACATATTAATACAATATTGTATTGTGATGTCCATTACTATATTAAGAACATAGATATTTAATAAATTAAATTGTTAGATGTTTTGTGTACAAATGTACAATAGTTCGTGGGCTCAGAACCAAAAGGTGCTAAATCGATTTTTTCGAAAATCCACTTTTTGATATAAATGGGTTTATTGGTCAATGGTCTATAATCCAAACTCACATCCAACTTTTTAAGTTCATTATTTAAGGAGTTATCTGGAGCTAAAAGGTGCTAAATCGATCAAATTTACACTTTTGTTATTTGATAGCGATCTAGATAGCACCTTTTGGTTCTTGAGAATAGTGTTAAAACCAAATGGTTCTATCTATAAGATAAAATAAATTAGCGATAACCAAAAAGTACTATCTCATATTCACTGTATCAACCATACAATAATAATATGATGGTACAATATTATTAATTATTGTACATTTTTATCAACAAAACAAA
>NC_042493.1:97705830-97709866 GCF_005508785.2 Acyrthosiphon pisum
CAGCACCCCCTAAATTCACACCCAATGTGCGCTATGATGAGAGGATAGATATAATTTATTAGATATTAATATATAATCAAAATTAAAACATACATACAAAACAAAAAAGTTAGAACATAAAAAAATATATATTTATATATTCATGTGTAAGTAGTGAATAAATTAAATCATAATTGATTTTCTCCGATATTGCCTTTTCAATTGACACCATAATATAGACAACCAACATAGCTTTTCTTGGCTGATCCTATTGTGGAGATAATTTTTTATAATTTTTAGCTTTGAAAAACTTCTCTCTGCGCTAGCTGAAGTGACTGGAATAGTAAGAAATATCTGAAGCGTAACATATTAATATTTGAAAATGAACAATTGGAATTTTTAAAAATTGAAAGTACTTTGAGAGGTGTTTGGTTTTCATCAACAAGCAATCTGAAAAATATTAATTCTGCATACAGATCTAACGCTAAACGCATCAATATCTTTTGATTCTCCATCGCGATTTTGAAAGTCTATGCAGTTTTAACTTTTAATAAATGTGTATTGGTTATTCGTTACCAGTTAGTAACGAATAACGATAACACGAGTAAACGACAGCTTAAGTTTTTTCGGTTTTCGAGTTATTTTTAAAGTCTTAAACGTGATCAACTAATGGCTAATGAGTTATTGCATTATTGCCATTATCGGTTGTTATTATTGACTGAGATGTGTTGTATTTAATATTTATCGTGTATTTTCAATTCGGTAATCGGTATAGGCTTCATTACTTATTTACAAAAAATTATTTTAAAGTTGCGTGCCATAAACTAAATGATTTCTTTTTCTTTGCGTGCCATACAATTATGAAAAGCAAATAAGGAGACATAGGGCACGGGGACCCCCCTAATCACGGGGCCCCGGGCATTTGCACGGAGTGCCCCCCCCCCCTAGCGCCGTCAACGATATTATAACTAATGTCGTTATGGTTATAATACTAGATAATTATTTACTTATGATTATATTTTAATAATTTATTTTGTTAGATTATTATTGTTTATCAAAACTCAAAATGGCAGGTCATGAAATATAAATAAATAAATATTATATTGTATTCAGTTATACACATAAAAAAAAATCATTTTGTTATCGTTAGACTATTAAATTATTCTATTATTTATATATATTATAAGAATCTAACTTGATTTTGGAGACGAAGGACATTGGTTTTGTGGTATCACCCGTATTGGATAATACGCGATGAACCAACTATATGCCTTACCTCCGTACACTTTAAGCTAATGACTATCTCTAGAATAAATTCATATTAATGCACTGTTAGCTTTTGAGGTACGATGGTACGCGTTTTGTCGATCTTACGTCCGTTCCCTAATTTGGAATGACTATTAGGACGCCACAACCAGAGCACTGTTCAGTTTGCAATAAACCTCATTGACTATAGGTGTGTGGGTCTGAGCACTGTTCCAATATTCAAAGGTAAGGATTAGAAAAAGAAAAAAGAAGACTTAGAAATAAAATTCAACTCGGGTTTTAATGGTCGGAAACACTTTTATTGAATTTTAAAACAAACATAAATTAAACACTTTGCGGATTCAGACCGCCGTAGCCCGTTCTCACCGACTCACTCAGTGACAACCGGGGACTCCCTGTCCTTGCGCGTACGGCGGCGTTATATAGTAAAATAGTTTTTGCTGTCTCAGCACATCTTGCTTCATTGACCTATATTAATATCTAAATTGCTACGTTGATTTTTACATGTAATATATTTACATTAAATAATATTACAGTGACGACTGTCTACAATATACGACCGTCCCCATTGTTTTTTAGAAAAAATGCCCTCATTTTTTAATGCTATTGCTACATAAAAATGTCTTATTACTATATTAAATACTAACTTATTTTATCACTAAATTACTGTCTCGGCATTTTCGCGTCGTTGACTATACAATTATGTTTTAAAGTTAATTTAATTGTAATATTTTAATCGTTTAATGCATGCTTAAAAGGAATATGTGAATACATAAAGGTTTGTTTATTGGTCTATTGAAAATAATAATTTAAACATTTATATAACTGAAAACATCACAAGTGCAAGCCAAATTCATAAAAATAAAAATAAAAATAAAATCTAATGACAATGTTACTATTGCACCAAAACCAAAGTCAAAATTAAGATTAGGTATATGCGACAATGCTATTGCTACATAAAAATACATAAAGGTTTATTTATTAGTCTACGGTTATACGGTTTATACGATATAAAATTAAACTCAGAATATTAATACCAAAGAAGGATCTACCTATGACAATATTATGTGAGGATCTAGAAATAATCAAATACATATAATTTACAATACACATTAATGATTAATTTGTACATTATTCATTACATTACTATTATAATTCAATAAACAACTTTAATTGAACTATATAATTCTAAATTAATAAAATGTAATATTTAAAATAAAAAAATGAATACATATGAAGTTGTAAAAATTTATTGATTGGTTCTTTTGTGGCAACAAAATTTCTTAGAGATTGTTCATAGTTTGAAGTATAATATTTTTATTTCGACGAATAGCAGTAAATGTTTGTTGTTCTTCTATGAGATTTTATACTTTGATTCTGTGGTAATTAGTTCTTCTTATCTTTTTGTATTTCATTAGGTAAGTATTTATTATCTTGCTTATTTTCGTTTTCTTGAATTTGATTGTTTATTTTTTTTTATTCTTATATCTATTTCTACTTTTCCTGTTTGGACTGCAGTTTCTTCTTCGTGTCTTCGTATGGAACAACGCATTTGCTTATGTTTTAATAATTATTAGTTTAATGCTTATTGTCTACTTTGAAAATATTATATTCGCCCTTTGTCTCAGATGATTGTTGCGTCTTGTTGTCTGTCGACTCGTGAATTTTGATTATGCTGAAATTTCATTCTATTCTTTGTTTTTTTTTCTCTTCTTTTAGATTCTTTTTTTATATGTTTTTAATATTTTATTATTATTTTTTTTCTTAAATGTAATTGTGATATTATATCATACATATAGGTATAGAATTAGTTTAACTTATACATGACCTATACTTATTTTACTTAGTTTATTTATTACTTAAAATAGATAAATAAATAAAAATATATACATGAGTATACGAATATATTATCATAATGTCACATAAATTTAACTTGTTATACCGTAATATTACAAATTACAATAGTTCTGTTATTATAAAACTGCTGATGTCTTGCTATCGGTTTTGCGAATTTGGTGTTAAATTATATATTATTTTATATCTTAAAAGGGTAGTAAATATTATAACATTTTGAAAAAGTGAATTTTACAGTTACAAAAAAATTTTTTTTCTTTCAGGCTCGTAATTAGATAAAATTATTCAAGGGACTTGATAAAATGTATGAAATAGCAAAATATAGTTTAATTTTTAATACGTATAAATAAAAAGTTAAGCTGACTTATAGCCTATTGGACATTATAACTGTTTTATTTACATATAAAAAAATGGACATAAGATAGATAAAATAATAATAATATAATATTTAAATTATTATTCTCTTACCTATGTCATTATTTTGCTCTAATATTCAATCAGATTAATTTCTTTCAAAAACTCTTATTAGTTGAGATAGTAATATATCATCCCACCTATTGAACATGTCACCAGAGAATAAATTTGTGATGTTTTCCTCAATAGAATCTCGAATAATAAAATTATGTACAAATGTAGGTCTAAAAACAAACAAATATTTTTATTATTTATTATGTCTTAATAAGCGTTAACATATACACGTATACATTTGTGTGTACGTGTATAATTAAAATTATTATTTTAATACCAAGTATTTTATAATAAATAGTTTTACTTGGTTTGTCCTAGTCTATAAATTGTCCCAATAGCTTGATGCTCATCAGCTTTGTTAATTATTGGCTCCATGAAAAATATTCTTGTTGCTTCAGTTAAATTCAATCCCTTTGAACCCACACTCAATTTCATTAATAATGCATTTATTTTCTTCTTTGACTAAGAA
>NC_042493.1:97709916-97716168 GCF_005508785.2 Acyrthosiphon pisum
CATGTATCTACGGTCATTTGTTTTAAAGTTACACCAAAAACCAAATTCAATTTTGTGAAAAATCGATTTTGCGTAAAAGTTCCCGTTTTTCCTTAATTTTTCTTTTGTTTTTTACGGCGCTTTTGAAAATTACTGGGAATTTTAAATTTTGACCTCCCCAATGCACCAACGATATTCACTTTCCAATCGAACAAGATACTGAAGTTGATAATCGAAGCATTAGTTCAACTACTTACACTGTACACGGACACAAAAATTTAAAAAATTTAAAAATAAAAACTAGTTAGAATAACGATAACACGAGTAAACGACAGCTTAAGTTTTTTCGGTTTTCGAGTTATTTTTAAAGTCTTAAACGTGATCAACTAATGGCTAATGAGTTATTGCATTATTGCCATTATCGGTTGTTATTATTGACTGAGATGTGTTGTATTTAATATTTATCGTGTATTTTCAATTCGGTAATCGGTATAGGCTTCATTACTTATTTACAAAAAAATATTTTAAAGTTGCGTGCCATAAACTAAATGATTTCTTTTTCTCTGCGTGCTATACAATTATGAAAAACAAATAAGGAGACATAGGGCACGGGGACCCCCCTAATCACGGGGCCCCGGGCATTTGCACGGAGTGCCCCCCCCCCTAGCGCCGTCAACGATATTATAACTAATGTCGTTATGGTTATAATACTAGATAATTATTTACTTATGATTATATTTTAATAATTTATTTTGTTAGATTATTATTGTTTATCAAAACTCAAAATGGCAGATCATGAAATATAAATAAATAAATATTATATTGTATTCAGTTATACACATAAAAAAAAATCATTTTGTTATCGTTAGACTATTAAATTATTCTATTATTTATATATATATTATAAGAATCTAACTTGATTTTGGAGACGAAGGACATTGGTTTTGTGGTATCACCCGTATTGGATAATACGCGATGAACCAACTATATGCCTTACCTCCGTACACTTTAAAGCTAATGACTATCTCTAGAATAAATTCAGATTAATGCACTGTTAGCTTTTGAGGTACGATGGTACGTGTTTTGTCGATCTTACGTCCGTTCCCTAATTTGGAATGACTATTAGGACGCCACAACCAGAGCACTGTTCAGTTTGCAATAAACCTCATTGACTATAGGTGTGTGGGTCTGAGCACTGTTCCAATATTCAAAGGTAAGGACAAAGAAGACTTAGAAATAAAATTCAACTCGGGTTTTAATTGTCGGAAACACTTTTATTGAATTTTAAAACAAACATAAATTAAACACTTTGCGGATTCAGACCGCCGTAGCCCGTTCTCACCGACTCACTCAGTGAGAACGGGGACTCCCTGTCCTTGCGCGTACGGCGGCGTTATATAGTAAAATAGTTTTTGCTGTCTCACACATCTTGCTTCATTGACCTATATTAATATCTAAATTGCTACGTTGATTTTTACATGTAATATATTTACATTAAATAATATTACAGTGACGACTGTCTACAATATACGACATAATATATAATCTACGACCCCTCGTGTCTGCAAAAGTATACATAATAATAAACGTATTCATAATATTAAACTGAATATTGGAAAAATATATTATAAAAAATAATAGCCTAAACGGGTAAACGGGTACTAAAGATTAGTTAACAGAATTTATATTATTTTGACTCTTTTTGGCTTTTTTTGCTATTTTAGGCATACAAACGTTTTGATTTTTATTAATTTTTTTTTGATAATGTCGATGAAATGTCTTCGCTAAGTCAAAAAACTCAAAAACTTAATTCAAGGATTTTAATAGGTGGCTGTTAGTAGAAATTTAAAAAAAAGTTGAGCGTAAATTTATAATAATATTTTATGAGTCTTAATTTAAAATTTTGGCAAAATACGTCAAAATCACGAAAATGTGCAAATTATTTTGAGTTTGAAATACATAAACAATTTTCTATTTATATCCAAAATTTTAAATTTTAATACAAAATGCCTCAATAGTTTTCAAAAAGTTTACCGGGGAGTCAAGTTAATATTTTATATTGACATATCGTTTTAAAATTTTTATGACATTCGATAGCTCCAATTCTAAACATTTTAAGAACTTAAATTTGTGCGGGCTATGGTTTTCTTGTATTAAACTATAGGAGTCATGAAATGTATATGAAAAAAAATGTCAATGAACCATAAAAACAAACAAAATTAAAAATATTTAAATTTAAATTATCTATTAGCAATATTATTAGTGCACATTTTTATTATTTTTTCAAATATTATGTATGAATGTCAAGTTTCTATTACAATTAATATTGTCCTTAATATTTTGAATTTTAAAATATTTTATTCTTTTGCGACAAAATTAACAACAATGAGTTGTCAATAACGATTGCATGGATTTCATTTAAAAAAATAAATTATAACTTTATTAATTATAACTATATTATAAACATAATAACTATGAATTAAATTAAAATTATTGAATTGAGATAAATACGATCAATGAGATGTTCACGTTGAAGTGTTCTTTGATTAGCATCTAAATGATGACATATTATTATTGTCAATACCAATGGTCAAATGGCTTCTCTAATTGGCTTTTGTCTATGTAAAAATGTAAGATAAATAAATAAATAGATAAATTAAGATAATACACAGATAAAATAATAAAGGAAAATATATTATGTACAACACATTTTAATCTATCGATCATTACTTTTCCAACATAAATACCGGGTCAGATGCGATCCTGTAGTGAAAACCATTATCTGGCTTAAAAACTCTGCATGCAGACAATTGTATGCATACAATCTCTAGTTGTATTGGACAAAAAACTATTCTTTACTCTTTCAATTTATATAACTATTAGTCTTTTGTAATACAGATGGTTGAATTCAATTTTGCCAATAAAATAACATTTGAAAATGACATTGTGTGTATACTGCGTATACAATATAATAATATAAGTACGTAAAGTGTCAAATTCTCACTAATAATATTTTTAAATTATAATAAAATAATCAATTAAATCTACTTTATCTAATTTTGTCCAGATTTAAAATTAAAATATGTGTTTATATATGTTTTTAGTTTTTTTAGTTACAATATGAGCCATTTATGAGATACCTTGTTTTGAATTTTCAATTCTTAGCTATAAAAATTGAACAATTTATAAACTATTAGCTGCATCCCACATCCAAACATTTGAATATTCAGTGTCAAATAAAGCAATGTAAGAACATGAAACTACAGTGTCTCCTAATAATTGACTTTTTCCTTATAACAATTCATCTTCATCTCGAACTTCTTCTATAAGTTCTTTACTCATAAGAATGAATCATGTTATTATTAAATCTGATCGTTGAATGTTGACACGTATATTTTACCTTTTAATTGTCACGTATACATAGGTATATTGTCGCGTGACCTACCAATGCACCAATACGATTAACTTTCCCATCTAACAAGATACTGAAGTTGAAAATCGAAGCATTATTTTGACAACTTATCATGTACGCACAGACAACGAAAAAAAAGTAAAAATAACACACATCGTTGTAAAATCAATACATTCATCGCTCCAATCAGAATCTAAAACTATTTAAAAATGTATAAAATATCTACTTTTTATAGCTAATAGGATTGAAAATGTAAAATAAAGTTCCACGTAAATAGGTTATAATAAATTATTTTATCAACGATTATATCATAAAATATTCTTAGTAATATTAAAAAAAAAGTTCAAATAAATAGACTAAAGATTTTAAAAATTCAACATTTTTGAGCTCAAAACTCGTCAAAATATTTTGAAAATTCTATCAAGTATAGAAGTTGATAAAATAAACGTATGGTCAAATATCTACAGTTATCGGTTTTTGAATTACAACAAAATAAAAAAATAGCTACACATGAGAAATCGAGTGAATATTCAATGTTGTAATAATATGAACTTCATATTGTCATAAAAGATTATTTTGACATTCTGGTAGACATTTTTATTTTGATAAACGTAGACAAACTTATGAGGAATCTTGTATTGAATTTTTAATTCTTAGGTTTTTATGAATCAAATATAAATTATGCAAATAATTTGCACTTTTTCGTGATTATTACGTATTTTTTCGAACTTTAAATGCTTAAAAATAAAATCGTGATTGTATTTTTAATATTTTTCAACTGCCACTGTAATAATGTAGTACATTTTCAAGTGAATATTTTAACTACTTATCGTGTTCATAGACACAAAAAAAAATAAATACAAACATCATAGTAATGTCAATACATTCATCGCTCCGTTCAGAATCTAAAACTTAAGTACAGAACTGATTAACTAAAAATGCAAGTTTGTAAGTATGGAAATAGCGGTAATAGCGTTATAAAATAGTTTTTCACTGCAAGGGCCTAGTAAGCAACCATAAAGCGATGCTCCTTAAATCCACACTATTATATTAAACCTTTTACGCACACAGTCGCAGCCAAAAACTAAAAAGGTGCTATCAGAGGTAGCATTCCCAAAAGTGATAACTAGGGCATGGATTTTACAGTAAAAACGTTATTTTATTAAATGTACACATTTTTTAATTCTGATATTTTGTATTATAAGAACGTTTCTTAACACCCTAAATAAAATAAAACATAAGTATTTATTATTAGTCTAAGACTAGGATTTCATTGCATTTGCATCTTTTTTTTTGGAATATGTACGCGAAGCTTTTTAAGGTAGGTACAGAAGTGTTTCAAGTACTCCATGTTGTAATTACACATTTTTTTGTGGGACATTTTCGGCGTTTTTATCTTTTTAACTATTAATTCTCGTAACATTACTAAAAATTCTAACTTCATTGAAATATTAACATAGTACTACGTACGTGATATAAATCATTTTTATTTTAAATAATATAATAATAATATTATATAATAATTAATAATGCATTAATTCCGACCTTTAGTTATTACAATATAAAACAATGTTATGACTTATGGTGAATATAAGTTTTTTAATTTCAATTAAAATAATAGTACCTAATTCAATTATTTTGATATTTAAAAATTATAAAATTAATATTGTATTGCCTACTTTGCATAAGATAATACCTAAAGTCAAAATTTATTTTGGAAAATTATTATAAAATTTTGAGTGGGCCTGTCCGGGCTGTCACAAGGTAATTTCCCGTGACGAAATGTTCAGCCAATCCACCGCTGTATGTCCATATAGTCATAATATATAAAAGCTGTTCTTTATTTATGACCACATTTAAGATAGTATCTAGTACAAATTAAGTATCAACACGACGAATTAATGTTCGGATGTGCCGAATGTATATGAAGTTGCCTATCAAATGCCCCTTAGAATCTGGTAATCACGGTCCCCGCATTGTAAAATTTCATTGAACCTAACCTACCTTGTTAAAAATCCACGTCAAAAAAAACCTACTGAAATCAAAGTCATACATATTTTCATGAATTAAATATATTTTGTTACTTGTACAATACGCTATCTTCAAACGAAAACAAATCACGCAAAAATATTTATGCATACTGATTGAAATGCTAACTACTATATTTTTAGTACATCGAAAATATAATATTATGGTTTTCAAAATATTTCTTTCTAAATCCTGTTTTTTTACTATTTTTTAAGAACTTATTTTAATTCACCGCCACAAATGGATTCGTTTTGAATTTTAGTACAGGTTCGTTCATAAATTATGTGTAAACGTATTCACGTCTCTTAATTATGAATATATTTTGATATATATCGATACAAATAACTCATAGTTGAAACATTCATACATACATATTAGGTAACCAACATTCATATTAAGTTCATATAATGACTAAAAAATAATAAGAATATAATAGGTATAATACAAGTTAATAAATAAATAAAAAGAATAACGCATATAAATTTGTAACTTAAAATTATTTACAGAATTTAAAATTTTTTCTTAAGTCTAAAAATACCATAAATAGCATTAAAAGAGTGAAAAATGTTTGAAAATGTTACCAAGTAACTATGAGAATGGTTTTTTTTTTAATTTGTTAAAAATTTCAATTGTATACAGGTATAAGTTTTTAAATTACAACAAAGTATCAAAAATTGATAGATGAAAATTTGTTAATTTAGCGATGAAAATCGGATATCGTAAAAATATTAAAATCAAACACTTACAACAATAATAATAATAATTATAATCTTTATTGCAACGGGTTTTCGAGGTTATCAAGTACTCTGATGTTGATACACATTTTAAAAATT
>NC_042493.1:97717392-97721135 GCF_005508785.2 Acyrthosiphon pisum
ATTGAGTGGTTTTTAACTATCAGGGAGGGTACTGAACACTCATATTCTAAATGAAGTTTTTACGGACAGAAAAAATGTAAAATCTAAGACAATCAATTTATTTTAATAAAGATGTGCTTGAAATCATATTTACCTAAAATTAATAAATTCTATTACTTAGTAATATTATAGGGCCTATAATATAGGCTGACTGACCGTCTACGCTCAGTATTGTTTTTAGTTCCTGCAACACAATTGCATACTTTTTCTTTTTTTTACTCGGCTAATTACAACACAATTGCACACCAAATTTGCAAGACGATCGCGTCCCAATCTTTATCTGATAAAATCACAACACGATTGCGCTTCAAATAATATGTGTATATACTATGTATAATAATATTTATGTACAGTATAAAAATATAAAATAATATATAGGTACAATAGGTATACAAATTACATAGAAAATGCTCCTACGTCAAATTTTTACATAAAAACTATGTAGAAACTGATATGTAATTCCCATCAACTTTATGGGCAGATGAGTCATCAGAAGAAGCTAGAAATATGCTAAATATTAGCTTTACTTGTGATGATTGCCCCCATACATTTTTCACCCTTAAATATTTCTGGAGCAGACCAACAAGGAGTTCCAATGTATAATGCTTCATTTTATGCCATGTTCCATCAAATTTTAATGGCAAACTGACACCAAAATCACAAAACTTTACAATCTCAAAGTTATCTGTAAAAATTAAGATAACAATTTAATTAATCTTAAAAATAGAAAGTGAACAACTAAATACATTGTTTAATGTAAATACATAATATAAGGATTAATAATTTTTCAGTTATTATTATTTTAGTAAGTTAATGATATTTTTATAATTTGGTTTTTAGTCCAGTTACTAGAATTTTGTATTAAGTTTATCAATTTTATTTATATCTTCTTAAAATTAAATAATATTATGAAATATAAAATAGTAAAATATTACATCAAATGTGTCTTGATTTGTATTTATATTTTCATTGACTAAAAGACAAAAGTAAATTAACACATATTAAAAAGAAAACCTTCAGTCATGGCCGGGGGCCACTTTAAAAAAAATAATCAAAGAAGTTTTTATATATAACCCTAAAGTGTGTAATTATTATTGTTAGATTATCGATACAAGAAATCTGTAAAACTGTTTATGATTTATAATTTGAATTGAATATATTATTTTTTAGCTGGTATAATTATGAAATTTTAGTCGGACCGTCAGTCTCTTTCTGTTTCACCGTTATTGCAGGACACAACAATTGTCTGCAGCTGAGTTGCTGTTACTATTTTTAACTACATATATCTCCTTTATTTTAAAATTAAACTACTGGTCTATGCGGGGTATGATGTACATCAAATTAAATTAGTATAGTATTTTTTTTTTATACATCTACCGTATACTGCTGCACATATCTTGTTACTAGTAATTACAGCACATAAACAGACTTACTTTTCACTAAAATATTTCCAGATTGTATGTCTCCGTGTTATATGAAAGATGAATGTAAATAATCTAATGCTTTTGCAATGTCTATAGCAACTTTTGTGATATATTACAGTATATGGTCAAAGATTCTCTTCCTTGCGCGTTACAATCAAATCGATAAAGCTTTGTTCGCATTGTGTCATTAATAGTACCTAAAATTAAAAGAACTTTACAGAAAACATTTAAAAGATTGGTGTTGTTTTAGCTTGTAAGTGCATACTTCTCGACTATCAGGTCTTTTGACAAATGCCCTATAGCCAATTATATTAGGATGGTTGAGTGACGATAATACTTTGGCCTCCAGCTGCAGACGATTGGTATCCTGTTTGCGATATCTACCAGCATAACGACTGATAATTTTTGCTACCCACGGAGACTGATCTTTTCTTTGCAATTTGAATTCACTGACACTTAAGTGATCATATGGGTTAACATTAGAGCACATTAACATTGCTTGAGAAACAACACACCTGTTCCATATCCAACGCGTTCCTAGGCAGGTGTTTCTGGTAATTTTGCTGTGGAACGCAATATTTTTGGAATGGAATAATTGCACATCTTATTTTATTTCTCTGTAAACAGAACATTTTAGTAGTGAAATATTAAAAAGAAAATAATATTGTATTATTCCTTATATACTAATTAGTAATTGATCAATAGTCCACACAACGACGCAACTAAACAAGGATGAATATTCAGTTTGGACGCACAGTTATTTATATCCGTTATACCAGACGTTATACTAACTAATAAATGTGGTAGGTACCTTGAGATAATTAAAACTTTTGTCAAAAATATCAGTCGTCGAACGAAAGCTGCAAAAACCGTTGTGGCGGAAGTTGTCTAGTCAGTTGATAAATGTTTTTGAATTATTCAATAGTTCATTACTTGTCACGTCTTGGCCCTTCATGAGTGATCACTGATAAGTGAATACTAATTGCATTGATGAATAATGATTAATGAATAGAAGGATAAAACATAAAATTATTGAAAGTATTATCTTACCTATGTTTATTTAATACTTCATAAATGTTTAATTCGTCGGTCGAATATTTGAAAAAAACGGGATATCTGAAAATGAAAAAATTCGTTATATACACCTCACATAGAGGAAACGACGACCTGTTGAGAATAGAATTCAGGGGGGGGTTGTCCTTGTGTTCCATGATACTATCAGAAGACAGAAATTCGGTTGCTCAAAACGGTGTGAAAAAAAAGCCCCGAAATGTTCGCACCATGAACTAAGATTATCTGCCCGTGGCATAGAGTTATATTACTCCGTGGCTGGGTGTATGCACCTTGCTCCGTGGTTTACACTTTCCCCTATCAGAGCGTAATCTAGACCTTAATATTGATAACACTACAGATTATAATATCACGATTCACGATTTATGACAATTTATAACTTACTATATTTATAGGTAATAAAGAGATCTAATAAATTTAATTCTTATTTAATTTGACGTGCACTCAATACAGAAGTATTCGAACCACGATTACTATTTTCTAATGTTCATGAACAAAACCTCCTTGTATTATTTTGTCTTATAAATTATAAAACTGTCTTAAAATAATAAATGCTTACTACAGCCCTTTGAGAAAACTGATCAGTTCCTTATGAACTGTAGTACAAATATTTTTCTTCTTCATTTCAAATCTTTAATTTCATAAAACGAGTTTTAGAAATTTTGATTTCAATGCAGTGGCATATTTAGGCCGGTGCTTTTAAAAATTTGTTTTTTTTATCAAATGAATCTTTGAAATTTAATTTTTAATTATACAATCTAATTGCTTGAAATTAATTTTTAAGTAGTAAAACAATGATATTATTATCATTTTTTTTCTAATATATTAGTATAATATAGAAAACATAGTTTTGTTGTGACATTTATTTATGCAAACTATAGACATATTATGTTATGTGCATAGCACTAGTACACATTATTGGGAAAAACGGATAAAAATAATAGCCAATAAAGTATATATCAGTCATTGAAACTATCTAAACAAATTGTTCAGCAAACTCAGTTATTATCACCGCCAAAAGTTAACACTGTGTTTCTATAATAATTTGCCTTGTAGATTACAAAATTGTCTTAAAAATAAAATAACCTAGTTATAACTCGAAGTAGTGAGGTAGCCACATTAATATAACTTAGTTTACTTCAAAAGTGTATAGGTAGATGCGGCTTGCAATTAATGGAAAGTACACTATTATTTTCAAACATTTTCTTT
>NC_042493.1:97721235-97722966 GCF_005508785.2 Acyrthosiphon pisum
CAAAAATATATATATATATGTCGTCACTGGAGGGGCCTTCAATGGGCAATTATTATAACAATAAACATTATAATAATTTGGTTCATTAGACAGGAAACAGCGAAAACACCACAGGCACGACTTGTGTGTGCCCTGTCATAATGGAAGACAAATGGACACAAACTTCAATACCAGAGTCAACAGCGGAGGTTGCAAATACAACGCCACCAACATTAGAAGTCGTTCCAGAGGAAGTGAGCGTAGTGTCCAACCTAATCTATCCTAAATTAAAATTCAACCTTAATTAGAAGGGGAATATCTATATTTTATTTTTTTTAGAAAGTCGGAGACTTTCATCTTAGAGGGGAGGGATGTAGTAAACCCAAAAGCTATAATATTGTTTTAAATAAAATAATATAGAATAAATAAATTATACATACAGTATAATTTATTTGTAGTAATGTAGGTATTAATACGGAATGTAAAGTAAGCCTAAATAACAGGAAACGTAGATCAGAGGTGAAAACAACAAGTTGTTTTACCTAGGTCCACAATAATGCAATTCGACATTACTAGGGAAGTAATATTAGAATATAGCTATCACGCCACTAGTACGTCACTGTTAGAACCCACATAAATACGGGTAGAGCGCCTACCATTACTTAGAAGATAGTCAGCCCTCGTCGTAGGTCTAACAAGCTTACGACAGTGCTTATAATTATTGTGTATTTGAATTTGTAATAATAAAGTGTTAAATTATTGTTATCTTTAAAAAGTCTAAAAGTGTTTATAATTATCACCTATCTTTCTCATCCACGACTCAAGACAACGACGAACGTGCGACGTCGTTAAATAATTATTGTATTAGTGTTCAACGTGTCCTGCACGGCGATCACCACACAAATTTGGTGTCAGGTGTGGGGTCTGATATCGGGGTCTGATATCGAATGAAAAAAAATTGATTTTTCAATATAAGTAATTCGAGACCCACCGACGAACCACAGTGAATGTCGAAAGTTAAGAGATCGAAAAAATTCCGAGGGGGAGCCTTCAGGGAGTTCAGGTAATTCTACTCCGCGAACCATAGGCGATATAAAAAATAATGTACGACTTATCACGCCAATTAACGCCGAACACATTTTATGTAGGTCTAGGGACTTTATACCTAGCGAAGGGAAATTTCTAATTGATAGCGGCGCGGACATGAATATTATTAAATTATCAATGTTAAAAGAACATATCGTTGTTAATGAAGTAGAAAAACGTCATATAAAGGGCATAAGCGCGACCACCATATTAACTATAGGAACTGTAGTAGTCGACGTGTTTATTAAAGACAAAAAGTTTAGCATAAAATTCGATATTGTTTATGACGATTTTCCTATACCTGAAGCAGGCCTTTTAGGTATAGCATTTCTAAAAAATAATAAAGTTATAACGGATTGGGATAAGGGAGTACTAATTATACCCGAACCGATAAAAAACAAAGTCGAATCTATTATAATACCTGCGCGTGGTAATTGCGTCTTACAGGTCAAAGCCGATGAGATATTCGGGCGGAAACCGAACATTCCGTCAGCATTTCATAGGGAACCCGAAGCGCAATATAATTATGATAATTACGTACTCGATTTAAAACGTATTATGCAGGAAGCGCATAAACTGGCACGCGCCAATCTAATAAAAAGAAGAAACATAACACTACTACGATAAAACACACACGCGATTATATACAGGTAGGGACAAGTCCTA
>NC_042493.1:97736164-97737294 GCF_005508785.2 Acyrthosiphon pisum
GTACATACAAGAAGAAAAAAGTGTGGAACCCAAAAAGTTAGTAGATATATTTATATGCTAGTTGGCAGATAATAAGATTACTCAAATCTAATTTTTTTTGAAGTTTATTTGATATTTTAAGAATATAATTTACTATGAAATGTGAATTGTAATTAAAAAATTTTAAATTTAAGTTATTTCTAGTCACTAGGTGTATGGACATATGGTACTACATTATGGTAGCATGACTAAATATTAATTTGGTGAATTAGGTCTAAAATATTTCTTGTATTATGTGTTTTTTAATTTTTTTCTGACTTTTACCCATTTTTTCGATTAATCCATTTTAAAATAATTCATATTTCATAATTAACAATGTGGTTATAACCTATGTTAAATTTCCTATAATTTAAGGTACGGCAAGGTTCTATACGGTATAATACTGGTATAATACCTGTATAATACGGTATTATACAAAACAAAAATAAAATACCGTATTTTAACATCTCTAAGAATATTACAAACGTAAGCACTAAGCACCACAACCATGAAAACAGTTGGTAGTAAAGTAGCAGTCGACTATAATAAATTCAAAATAATTATTAATGATTAATATAATATCAATAGATAATATTTAATTAGGTATAATATAATTATTTTACCTTTCAACTATAAATGTTTTGTTCATGAACATTAGAAAATAATAATCGTGGTTCGAATACTTCTGTATTGAGTGCACGTCAAATTAAATAAGAATTAAATTTATTAGATCTCTTTATTACTAGAATATAGTAAGTTATAAATTGTCATAAATCGTGAATCGTGATATTATAATCTGTAGTGTTATCAATATTAAGGTCTAGATTACGCTTTGATAGGGGAAAGTGTAAACCACGGAGCAAGGTGCATCAATAATACACCCAGCCACGAAGTAATATTACTCTATGCCACGGACAGATAATCAAAATAGTTCATGATGCGAACATTTCGGGGCTTTTTTTTCACACCGTTTTGAGCAACCGAATTTCCGTCTTCTGATAGTATCATGGAACAACCCTCCCCCCCCCTGAATTCTATTCTCAACAGATCGCCGTTTCCTCTATGTGAGGTGTATATAACGATTTTTTTCATTTTCAGATATCCCGTTTTTT
>NC_042493.1:97737344-97738287 GCF_005508785.2 Acyrthosiphon pisum
GTGACTAACGATTTTTAATATTTTTCATCTGCCTTTGAAACAATATACTAGGAGCCTTCTATTAAATTTTCAAGCTTTTTTAATCAACAATTAAAATGTTATTGGTATTTTTAGAAAAAAAACTAAAAAAAAATGGAAAATGAAAATGTCCGTAAAGAGCTCAAAATAAATCAAAATATTTTGAAAATTTTATGGTGTATAGAAAATGCTAAGATAAACATTCAGTCAAAATTTCATGTATCTACGGTAATTTGTTTTAAAGTTACACCAAAAACCAAATTCAATTTTGTCAAAAATCGATTTTGCGTAAAAATTCCCGTTTTTCCTTAATTTTTCTTTTGTTTTTCCCGGCGCTTTTGAAAACTACTGGGAAATTTAAATTTTGACCTCCTCAATGCACCAACGATATTCACTTTCTGATCGAACAAGATACTGAAGTTGAAAATCGTAGCATTATTTCAACTACTTATCGTGTACACAGACACAAAAAAAAATAAAAAAATAAATTAAAAAAAAATAAAAAAACACACATCATTGTAAAATCAATACATTCATCGTTCCACTCAGAATCTAAAAGTAAAATATAATATACCACAAATATACAGTACAAAAATGTAATCACATTTTTAATCATTATTCATTAATAGATTGCAAACCAAGTAAATAACATTTTAGTGAGTACGTACTTACGACAAATTTAATTCTTTGAAACATAATATTTTGTAATTCAACGTAAATATTTTTTTCTTTTCTTTTGTGCTCAACACCTTTTTGAACCGTTAAGTCTTAAGTGTATATTTGTATGCTTCTTCGTTAAAATATGCGGAAATATATTCAGACCCTGCACTAATGTCGGTATATGCAAAGATATGCAGCATAAAATTATGATATTTAATCAATCTGCAAATAATGATTTATGAATATTCGTTGCCTGCATGCAGTG